>NC_056748.1:82543819-82673819 GCF_019279795.1 Protopterus annectens | reverse complement strand
AGTACATAACTTCTTTATCTAATGTTGTCAATCTTCATTTTATCCTTGACTGATGGGACAGAGTCCCCAGCTACCATAAAACGTGGGTGGACTCACAGAAGGATATTCCTGAACACCATCGAGCCAAAGGATGATCTTCCCCTAGAGACCAAGTCCAGTTTTTAATGAGTAATAAAAGTATGGGGAGAAGCCCAAGTAGTTGCTGCACATATGTCATCCATAGAAGCTCTAGACTGGAAGACCGCTGAACTGCCTACATACCTTACAGAATGTGCTTTGACAGGTTTAGGAACGGTTAATTTATTTTTATCATAATTGCAGTCTTTCAGCCACTAGTCTTGCTGACTGCCTTGCCCAACTTTGCACTACAAAAACGAAAACAGTTGACTTGATTGTCTTACATTATTTTGTTCTGTGAAGATAGAAACATAATTGCCTGTGGACGTCTAGTAAATGTAGAGCATATTCTCCTTTGTTAGAATGATTAGGGAAGAAGACTGGTAAATTAATAGTCTGGTTAATGTTAGCCTCAATTACTATCTTGGGCAGGAAGGAGGTGTTTGTTTGTAAAGATACCCCATACTTATGGAAAACTAGGTAAGGCAGTTCAGATGTTAAAGCCTCAATTTCTGAAATTCTTCTGGCTGAAGTAATGGCTATCAAAAAGAGTGTCTTCCAAGATAAAAACTTCAGATCACATTCCGCAGAGGGTTCAAAGGGTGAATGTATTACCGGCTGTAGTACTAAGGTCAGGTCTCAAGGAGGAGTTGGATATTTATACGGGGGTTTTAACAAAAGTGTGCCTCTTAAGAATAATTTACAAAGCCTGTGGGAGGCTAAAGAAAGTTCTTCTAAACTATTGTGAAAATTAGAAATCACAGCCAATTGTAGTTTGATGGTGGATGGAGAAGCCCCAGCATTGAACAGAAATGCTAAGAAATCAAAAACATGATCAACTGAAGCAGAGAAAGGATCAAGTTGCTTTTCATGAGCCCAAATTGTAAATCTCTCCCACTTACTTAAATATAGTTTTCTAATAGAAGCTTTATATGCCAATAAAATGATGTGATGTACTGGAGAGGACAAACTGGAATGCCTGGCAATTAATGGAATTGGAGGGACCACATAGTCACCTTGAGGTTTGAAATGTTTGGGTAAACAATGCCATCTGGATGGGGCAGGAGATCTAGCACTGGGTCCAGAATCCAAGGTTGATTAATCAAGTAAGGCCAAAGAAAGGGGAACCAAATCTGTTGATGCATAAGCCAAAGAAAGGGGAACCAAATCTGTTGAGGCCAAAATGGAGCACTGAGGATTACTATGCTCTTCAACCTGAGTACTTTCTGTAAAAATGTGGGAATTAGAGGCTCCCAGGGGAAAGGCATACATTAGACCGGGGGTGGGCCAAACATGGAGGACAGTGTCTCTGGTTGACTTTCCCAGAGGGGGAATCAGGGCAAAGCAATTTCTGCATTTGTTGTTTAGGGGAGAGGCAAACAGGTTGCAGCAAGGTTGACTCCAATGATGGAATGTCATTTTCACTACTTCTAGACTGAGAGACCACTTGTGAGGCTGATAGATACATCTGCTCAGCTTGTCTGCAATCACATTGGAACTCCCAGGAATGTGCCTTGCTATTAGAAAGTGGTTGGATGAGGTTGACCACTGCCATACTCTGAGGGCTTCTTGATAAAGGGGGTAAGACTTGGTTCCTTCCTGCTTGTTGATGTGCCAAACCACTGACATATAGTCCACTTGAATTGCAATAGTCCCCTGAGGAAGAGCTGTCTCTTCAAGGCCTGCAATGAAGAAGCATCACTCTTATATCCAGGACACTGATGTGTAAGTTGGCCTCTAATGGTGACCAAGTGCCTTGAACTGTCTTGCCCAGATAATACCCCCCCCCAATCTGGGAGGCATCTGTGTTCACTATGGCTGTGGGCTCCAGAAAAAAAAAGGGAGGACTGTGAAGAATTTGCTCGGAATGTATCCACGAAAGAAGGTCCGTTTTGCAACAGTTGGTGATTAATATTTGGTCTGACAGTGGATGGTGAAGAATAGACAACTGGGAAGCTAGTAGCCATTGCAGAACTCTCATATGTAACCTGGCTAAAGGCACTAAAGTTATAGAAGCTGCCATAGATCCTAGAGCTTGCAAGACTAATCATGCTGGAACCTTCTTTCTATGAATTAACTTTTGAACCTGAACCACAATTCTCTGATGTCATTCTGGAGGAAGAGATGCTATCGTTCTTTGAGTATTCAGTACTGCTCCTATGAATTGTAAATTCATAGGTGTCGGGGTTAAATGTGATTTTCTAGATTGACGGTTATCCCCAGATGGGAACGTGTCAAGAGTGTAGTCTCCGGTAATTGTTAATTGATACTTGGTCGAAGCAGTTATGAGCCAGTCATCCAAGTACAGAAACACTTGGAATCCTTGCAGTCTCAAGTGAGTTGCTACTACTGCCATGCATTTGGTGAATACTTTGGCGGCTGTGGTGAGTCTAAAGGCAGAACCATAAATTGGTAATGACTGGCTCCCAGCCAGAAGTGGAGGAACCTTCTGGAGCATTTATTTATTTTATATGGTAATATACATCCTGAAGGTCTACTGAGCACATCCAGTCATCTTTCTTGAGAAAGGGCAGAATAGATTGTACTGTGACCATCCAGAACTTTGTTGAATAGACTTGCTCAGCACACTGAGATCCAAAATTGGTCCCCAGTCCCCTGTCTTTTTTTGTCTCTAAAAATAATCTTGAGTAGGTTCCGGATCCTTCTTGGTCTGGCGGGACATATTGGAGGACTCGTTTGTCCAGCAGTTTCTGGATTTCTTGCACTGCTGAATCCCTCTGACTGGGTGGGACATCATGGGTTTTCTTGTGAATGGGAGGAGGTTGAGAAAAAAGAATGATACATCCTCTGGATATGATCCACTGTACCCAGGAATCTTTTGTGAAATTTAGCCAGGCATTTAGGTGCAAAGATAGTGTCCCCCAATGTCCTCCAGAGGAAGACAATTGGGCTTCCCTTCAGAAATGCTAAAAGGGCTTGCCTGGTAAAGAATCCCTGAAGCCCTGGTTTTGTGGACCACCTCTGCAACATGGGCAGCATCTTCCATTTTGGTTCCCACCTCTGCCCCTGGGAGAACTCCCTCTATGCGTGTTTTGGAAAGGCCCTTGAGATTTCTTGAACCACATTTTTCCACTACTCTTCTGATTCCTAGAGAAGGACCTTTGGGGGTAGAGAAATGTATGCCACAGCAGAAAGGGTCTTATCACCCTTCTCACACCTGGATAAAGTCTCTTTTACTTTAGGGCCAAAGAAGGATGTTCTGTCGAAAGGAGGACTGATGAAAGAAGACTTGAATGGTTCTGCAAAGTCACATAGGTGCATCCAGGTGTGTCTCCTTATGGCAACACTTATACCCGCTGCTCTAGACATTTCTTCGGCAACATGAGCGATTAACCTCATGGACGAATTGGACACAAACTCCAGGGTGGCTAACTGGGAAGCCACTTTCTCTTGGACTCCCTCAGCTACAGCTTCTGCCAGGGTGTCTGACAACTCTTTAATCAGATCCCATTGGAGTCTGGTGAAATGCACCAAAAAATTCAAGAACCTTATAGCAAAGGTCGATGAAGCATAGACCGGCTTCCCAAATCTGTCTATGGCCCGAGACTCCCTACTGGGCAGATGGACAGAGGAACTCTCCTCAGCAAGTTCCTTTTAGTGGCTTCTGGTATGACCATAGCATCTACAGCCAACCCCCTTAGACCAAAACGTTTTATCCTTGGGAGATGAAGCTATCTTATCCAGACCTTTGGGAATGGTCTCAATGGTGTCTGGAACCTTCCATGCCCACTGAGAAATCAACTGAATGAGTTCATCAGCTGGTAGAGTCACCCAAGAGGTAGACAGGCAGGTGCCGAAAGCCTGCAGATAAACAGATTCCTCAGAGAAAGGTTTTGGGACTTCCAGCCACCCCTCTGTTTTAAAATTTTCAAAATGCCTCCAAATGAGACATCTTCAGGATGTGACCATGGGGACCCTTCCCCCTCATCAAACTCTGTGTCTTCTGTGACTGACTCCTGGGGGGAATCCAAGTGCTTTCTCTTGCACTTCTTTTTTCTGACAGGACCTGCACCTGTGATACCTGACGATTCAGCACCTGCTGTCCCAGTGGAGATGCAGGAGGATTAACTGAACTAGAGGGCGGTACCTGTTCCAAGAGGGAAGGCACCAAATGAGTCTGTACAAGAGAAATGGCCCTCTGCATAGCCTCGAAGGTATCCTCCCTGAAGAGGGAAGGGAGCCCAGATCTGAGAAAGACTGCCTCAGAACTGGGGTCACCTCCCGCTCTGAAGAACTGACCCTCAAGACTGAAGCTAGAGTTGATCTAACTCAAACTGATGGCTTTGAAAAACCTAGAGTTGAGACCTGTCCCCTGGAACTGTCCGGGTAGCCATGGATCTGAGAGGTCTCTAGGTCAGAAACAACAAAAGAGCTGAGGGAAACTACCAGCTCCAAAGAAGTGAACAATTCTGAAGCCAGTACAGTCAGTGCGAGGAGGTTCAGAACAGAGGACTAAGACCTCCAAAGAGGTTAGAGGAGGAGCAGTTAATGATGTAAAGGAAATTTCGGTACCAATACCTGAAGGGGTCGGTACCGAAGAGGGGCCTTAAAGTCCGCTAGCCCATACAATTTTATTCACTAGCCTCTACACATCAAGTTCTGAAAGACTTTTGGTAGAACAGATGGACAACATGGAAGGGGACTTAGGCCTGAGCAAGAATACTTCAGGAAACTCCCCAGCAAAGGGATCAATAGAGTAGGTAGTTCTAGGCAAAGCAGTCTTATCAGGTGAAGCAGTAGTCAAATGTTGTATCAAGGCCTTCAACGTTGAAGGGCTTAAAATTGCAATTGGTGCTGGAATGCACGCTGGCACGGGATTGTCAACAGCAGAGGCCTTTGGTTCCATGGGAACTTTTGGAGCAGAGGTCTTCAATTTTTTGCTTTTGGAACCAACTAGGAGGTCAGAACTAAGAGACTTCTTTTTTCGATTTTTCTATAGAGGAAGAGGAAGAAGGAGATGAACTATCTGTCCTACCTTTATCTCCGATGGATAAGGCTTCACCAAAAGCTGATGGGAGAAGTCCTTTTAAAATAAGCTTATTACACCTTTCCACTAGAGCCCGGTGGCTAAAGGCATGACAAATACTGCAATCTTCCTGTACGTGATGAGGACCAAGACAATACACACATAATAAGTGAAAGTCGGATGAGGGAATTTTATGGCCACACTTCTGGCATTTTTTTGATGCCAGAGGGGCTCTTAACCTCCTCAGCCATATCAGCAAGGAAAACAGCTAGAGAAAATTTGTTAAGGAAATCTCTCTTCACAGAGAAATGAAAGCGAGAGTAGAAAAAATAATATAATATTTTTACTTATATTTTTATATTTTGAGATAAAAGGAAAAAGAGGAAAGGGGACTATCAATGATGATAGTCGTAGAAATACACAAACGTGTACAGGGACAAGAGAAAAAAACACGAGAGAGAGGGTAAGAACTATCAACAATAATAGTGAGGAATACACAAAAGTGTAAAAGGGAAAAGTATCAACCATAATACTTGGAGAAATACACTAAGTGTAACAAGAAAGAAGAAAAGGGAAATGAGACAAACTATAAGAAAAAAGACAAAACTTTTACCCAAATCCATTAGCGCTCGAGAGTAGTAGCTAGATGCAACCGTTTTTAGAAAGTGGCAAATGAGATTTGAGGTAATTGAGAGAGAAGGATTCTGGGTAAAGGTGAAGCTCGAGAGTTCTTGGCTGGCACTAGCTGAAGTATCGGCCAAGTTGGTTCTGATATCGGAATCAAACCCCTCTTGTCAAGGATAAAATGAAGACTGACAACATCAGATCACTACCTATCTATTTACAACCCACATTCCAAGATCAGGTATTAAGAAAAGCATAACATATACATAACAAAATATACATAAAAGTGCTCATGCACACTCATGCACACACCTGCACACTTTTATACATTACTAGTTTACTTCATCCACTGTTTTCTGTATTTTTGTGTGTTTTTTCTACTAGTTTTCATTGTATAAGACATGTTTTTTTGGGGCTGTAAACATGAAAACTGTCATGACAGTTTTTTTTTCAAAGCACTGACATTTTTTCTGAGCTGTTAATAACTTAGTTTTTTATGCACCCTAATACACATGGATGGATATTTATTAGATATTATTAGACAGATGTATTTTTATATCTATAGTGTTCTAGTTTGATTATGTTTATGGTTAGATAGCTATGTGTTTTTCTTGATTTTAGTTCTTGCCACAGACCTGATGAAGACTTTATTGCATTAGTTAGCCAAAAGCAATTTTAGTTAGGTCTTTTATGTATATCTTTTTATGTATACGTTATGCTTTTCTTAATACCTGATCTTGGAATATCGGGGGATGGGCATGGGTCATCTTGGTAATCACCAGCAATAAGACCCTAATGTGTTGTAGTGGGGAAAGGGGATGGGCATATGCATAGGCACATGGATGCTGTACTCACCACCATACTTCAGTCCATACATTTTACTTGCCACAACAGTTAAATACCCAAATTTTGAATGGAACAACTTAAACAATAAACCACTAAAAATCTGTTCTACACAAATACAAGCTGAGCTGTTGAAAAAATCTGTTTCTTAAGACTAAGACATCTTCTATAATCATTGTTAGAAAGTTACTCTCATAACCCCTATCCAAAAGAAGTCTTTTTATATATTCTACATCATCCAAAATAAATTTTATCACCTAATGAACTGTACTTTTATAACTCCTTTCATGTGCAGAGAATGATGACTTTATGTAAATAAGAAGTTATGTACCTACCATAACGTTCCATGTTAGTTGTCTTCTCTCGCCTTCTTTCTTGCTTGATGGGTTGGGAGCCGATCCCTCGGCTCCGACTCGCCACTTGCTTTAGCTCGAGAACTCCTTTTACCAGCTCGAGGCAGCCCCATATCCCATGATGCAAGGCAGGAAGTACCCAGATCTCGTTTGTTGACAAAAGGGCAATAACACCAAGCATAAACAATACTTCCCAAAGGAAGAAGAAACTTACAAATGGAAAAAGGACCAGGTCTGAATGGTCTTTAGCATTATAGTTTCTTATACAAGGTCTGTCCAGGCCAGGGGGAAGGAGGGAGGGTCGCAAGAAAGAAGGCGAGAGAAGACAACTAACATGGAACGTTATGGTAGGTACATAACTTCTTAATGTTAAGTTGTCAATCTCGCCTTCATTCTTGCTTGATGGGACCACGTCCCTAGCACCTCTATCCTGGGTGGCTCAATGGAACAAACTCTTGAGGACTGTAGAGCCAAAACTGGCTCTGTCCCTGGAGGCCAAGTCCAATTTGTAATGGGAAACAAAAGTGTGAGGAGTGGCCCAAGTGGCCGCTGCACAAATAGTGTCTAAAGGCAGTCTAGCTTGAAAAGCTGTAGAAGTAGCTAAACTCCTAGTTGAATGTGCTTTAGGTTTTGAGCACAGCTGTTTTCCCCTGATCGTATAAATTTCAGTGATGACCGAAGAAAGCCATCTGGACAAAGTCACTTTAGAAACAGGAAGGCCTTTTTTATTATCCGCATAGGAAACAAAAAGTTGATCAGATTTTCTAAATTTTTTTGTTCTGTCCAAATAATATCTAAGCTGACGGTGGACGTCAAGATAATGTAGCTTTTGTTCAGCTCTATCTGAATAGTTAGGAAAAAATACAGGGAGATCAATAGATTGATTCAGATTGTTTTTGGAAGCGACCTTAGGTAAAAAGGATGGATTAGTTCTCAAAGATACTCTGTCTTTGTGAAAAATCAAATAGGGGGGTCGAACCGAAAGAGCATGAAGTTCAGACACTCTCCTGGCAGATGTAATAGCCACTAGGAATAAAGTTTTCCAAGAAAGATATTTCAGGGAACAAGAAACAGCTGGCTCGAAGGGGGGAAGAATCAAGGATGTCAGCACTAAATTTAAATCCCACTGAGGAGGAGGATTCCTGATTGGAGGCTTTAGTAGGAAAATTCCTTTCAAGAAGGCCCTGCAGAGCCTATGGGACATAATATTATGATCTGCTATCCCGACATGAAAATTAGAAATAGCAGCCAACTGAACTCTGACTGTGGAAGAAGAGGAGCCTGCATGGAAAATCTCTGCTAAGAAGTCCAGAACTGCCTGAACAGGGGCAGTAAAAGGATCAATATTTTGGGCCTTAGCCCAATAAGAGAAACGTTCCATTTGCTTGTGTAAATCCTCCTGGTAGAGGATTTTAGTGAAGCTACAATGATGTCTCTAACTGGGTTAGAGATCAAAGGAAGCCTGGCTAAGGAAGGAAGTGGAGCAACCATGCTGTGAGGTTGAGAGAAGGGATTGACCGGTGCAGCTGACCGGATTGGTGAATCAGTAGATCTGGCACTGGGTCCAGATGCCACGGCTGAACCAAAAGGTGATGATGGAGGAACGGGAACCAAACTTGTCGAGGCCAGTAAGGGGCAATGAGAATCAATTTGGCTCTCAAAACGGTAGCTTTCTGGATCACCTGAGGGATCAGAGGAAAGGAGGGAAGGCATAAAGAAGTCCCTGGGGCCAAACCTGGGTCAGAGCGTCACTGGGGGGATGGCTTGATAGAGGGAAGAGGCTGAAGAAGTCTGGACATTTGCTGTTTTGGGGAGTAGCAAAAGATCGCAACATGGACGACCCCATTCCAGAAAAATCTCTTCCGCTATGGATTGCTTGAGAGACCACTCGTGAGGCATGAGAATAGCTCTGCTCAATCTGTCCGCTATAATGTTGGTTTTCCCAGGGATATGCGTTGCTACCAGAAACCGATGAGAGGAGATCGCCCATTGCCATAGTCTGAGCGCTTCTCGACACAAGGGGTAGGACTTGGTTCCGCCCTGTTTGTTGATATACCAAACTACAGACATGTTGTCTGTGTGGACTGCAATTGTCCCTACGGGAAGAAAGTCGTTGAGGGCTTGCAACGCGTTAAAAGCACTGCTCTCATCTCCAGGACATTTATGTGCAGATGGTACTCGAACGGTTGCCACGTCCCATGAACCATCCTGCCCTGATAATGACCCCCCCACCCGATCAGGGAGGCATCCGTGGTGACAGTGGCTATCGGGGACGGAGGTACAAAGCACCTGCCTTGGTGAACCTGAGACGATGTGATCCACCAAGCAAGATGTTCTTTGCATGTTTGTGTCACCAGAATCTGGTGACGCATTGGGAGTTGCTGGTATGACCACTGTGTGAACAGCATCCACTGAAGGAGGCGCATGTAGAATCGAGCCAGGGGAAGAAGAGTGATGGCCGCAGCCATAAGACCTAACACTTTTAGAACCATTCTGGCCTGTACCTTCTTGCTGGCCAGAATGATCCTGACATGAGTCTGAATGTCTGAAACTCTTTGTTCTGTAAGGGTAGCTGACATCCGAACAGTGTTTAAGTTTGCGCCTATGAAGGTAATAGACTGGCAGGGCGATAAGGATGACTTTTCGTAGTTGACTGAGATGCCC
The DNA here is from genome assembly GCF_019279795.1 of Protopterus annectens. Taxonomy (NCBI): domain Eukaryota; kingdom Metazoa; phylum Chordata; order Ceratodontiformes; family Protopteridae; genus Protopterus; species Protopterus annectens. The sequence goes on along the minus strand of NC_056748.1, from coordinate 82,664,231 downwards.
AAATGAGAACAAAGGTCTATTGTGTAATCCCTGGCTTGTATAAGCTGATGCCTGGTGGTGGCTGACAGGAGCCAGTCGTCGAGATACGGAAACACCTGGAATCCTTGACGTCTCAGGTGAGCCGTGACCACTGCCATGCATTTGGTGAACACTCTGGGGGCTGTGGTGAGACCAAAGGGCAGGGCTCTGAACTGGAAATGACTTGACCCCAGCCGAAAGCGGAGAAATCTCCTGGAGCGTCTGTGAATTTTGATGCGATAGTACGCATCCTGAAGATCTATTGAGCACATCCAGTTGTCCTTCTGTAAGAAGGGCAGAATTGACTGAAGAGTGACCATTCGGAATCTTGTCTTCCTCACAGACTTGTTGAGTCTGCTGAGATCCAATATTGGTCTCCAGTCTCCGTCTTTTGGGGACCAAAAGAACCTTGAGTAGATTCCGGCTCTGAATGGTCTGTTGTAACTGGCTGAATGGCTCTTTTTGCAGTAGTTTTGAGACTTCTAACTCTGCAATTTCCCTTAGACCGGTGGTACATCTGGAAGGGAATTTGAGGGTAGAAAGGACTTTCCTCGAAAGGAATTATGTAACCCTTGGATATGATCGACTGTACCCATCTGTCTTGAGTGAGGGAGTGCCAGGCTTCTGGGTACAGTGATAATCTTCCCCCGACTGCCTCCAAGGAGGGACAGCTGGGCAACATCTCAGGGATGCTGAAAGGGCTTGTCAGAGAGAGGCTCTCTGTTTCCCTGTTTTTTTGGACCCCCTCTGCCTCTAGAGCGGCGTCTGTTGTTGTTGCCCCCTCTGCCTCTAGGGGTAAACTGACCACGTGAATCCGGCGTGACTCCTTGGGATTTGCGGAACCACATTTTGCCACCTTTCTGTCCTTTGGGGTAAGGTCTAGAAGGGGTGGAAAAACGGACTCCTACGGCAGAAAGAGTCTTGCCGTCCTGCTCACACCTGGTCAAAGTTTCCTTCACTTGAGGGCCAAACAAAGCTGACCCATCAAAGGGAGAATTTGTGAAGGATGCCTTAAAGGGATCTGCAAAGTCACATAGCCGCATCCAGGCTTGGCGTCTGAGAGCCACCCCTGTACCTGCGGCCCTACTCGCTCCATCAGCAGCATATGATATTAGCCGCATGGAGGAGTTTGCAATGGAATTAAGGGTTCCTAGCTGCGAAGCAATTTTTCCTGAGCCCCTGCAGCTGTAGGATCCTGTACAACATCACCTAGCTCCTTAAGGATATCCCTTTGGAGTCTGGTGAAGTGACATAGGTAATTCAGCGAACGCATAGCAAAGGTCGCTGAGGAAAACATCCGCTTACCGTACCTATCCATGGTCCTAGAGTCCTTATTAGGAGGATGGACGGGTACGGAAGGATCTGCAAGTTCCTTCTTGGTGGCAGCAGCCACCACCATGGCATCAGCGGGAACACCCTTAGTGAGGAATTGCTTATCACACGGGGCAGTAATAAATTTTGAAGGCCTCCTAGGGACTGGCTCTACAGAGTCAGGAGCAGCCCACGCCTTTCGGGCAATAACCTGCATAAGGGGGTCGAAAGGCGGAGACACCCAGGAGGTGGAGAGCCAAGATCCAAACGCCTCTAGGTATACTGACTCATCCTCAGAGGGATTATTGGTGGGCCAGTTTCCCCTCTGTCTAAGGAGTTCTAGGATGTCTGAGAAGGAGACATCCTCAGAGGGGGATCTTGGGGATCCCTCTGACTCATCTAAGTCAGTATCTGAAGTGATAGACTCGGGGGAGTCTACATGTTTCCTCTTACAGGTCCTCTTCCTAGGAGGATCTCCTGAAACATCAGGAGAATCCTCGGAAGAGGGGGATATTCCCAATGGGGAAACCTGAGGCGGAGGATCTCTGGGTCCTGTAGCAAGAGAAGTGGCAGAGATGTCAACAGGCACTATAGAGGGAGGAGCTAAGGGAACAGACTGCTGGCTGATACCCGTGGCCAGCACACTCTTCATCACCTCGAATGCTCCCTCCCAGGAAGGTCCGAGAGAACCCGTTCAAGAGCTAGGAACTCCAGGGACCACCGAAGGGAAGTCTCCGAGGCAGATGTCGGAGCAGAGCTCACCAAGGCCGAGGCTCCAAGGGGAAGAGCGGGTTCGGACAAGGGTCCGATGCCACTCACCCCCTCGGAGGAGACCATGGAAGCCCGGCCACCGAATCCCTCTAAGGAAGGTCTCGAAGAGGAGATAAGAGTAGAGGCTGAAGGAACAGAAGGGGTATCTGTCCCTCAGCCGTAGCAGTAACCATTCGAAGACTCCAACTCCAAGCTCTGGGGTAGAGTTGAAGGAGGAACTGCAATGGGTGTGGACCAATAGCCGTCTGTTGAGACGGGCTATGTAACATTTGGGCCAGTGCCTGTGACTTAAGTAATCTACTGACCACTCTCTAAATCATGGTCAGAAAGCCTGGATGACCTTGAAGATCGGCTCCGATGGCTCCGTTCCGAGAGGAGAGGTGAAGCCGGAGCCGAAAGTATCGGCTCCAAGGAAGGAGACCTAGACCTCTTCCTCGATGGAGCCATCGGAACCGATGAAACTATTGAACCTGTCGGAGCCGACAACTTATCGGAGCCGACAGGTAGCTGATGCATCGGCTCCAGCCGGAGCCGATACAGCTACAAAAGTAACGGTGTCGGAGCCGATCGGAGCCGACACCGATGCCTGAGCCACATGGTGGTCGGAACCGATCGGAGCTGACACCGAAGTGGTCGAACCAGAATCGGCACCGATAGCCATCGGTGCCGAAGGCTTAGTTAAGCCAGAATCGGCTCCAGCCGGAGCCGATCTCGACTCAGAACGAGTCGGAGCCGAGGCCGCAGGCTTGGACACAGAAGCCTGGGCCTTGGAAGACTTAGAAGTCTTGGATGGAGCCGACTTAGCGGAGAGCCCTCCGGCAAGAAGGCCCCTCAAAATCAACTTATTTCTTCTTTCCTGCAGGACTCTCTGGCTGAAAGAATGACAAATAGCACAGGAGTCCTGCAGGTGAAGAGGCCCCAGGCAATACAGGCAAGAAATGTGACCGTCTGTCAGAGACATTTTCTGACAGCACGAGTCACACTTCTTAAAGCCTGAGACTCTTTCTTTAGACATGGTGTAAACACAGACACACACACCAGTCAAAGAAATTAAATTAAATATACCAAAAGGTATAACTAGAAAACACACACACACACCCTAACAGGGGGGGGATGGGATGAGTGAAAGTCTGACTAAAAAAATAAGAAGAGACAGAGAATTTTCTGTCAGAAAAGGTTTAAAACTAAAATAAAACTAACAATTAAGGTTTTTTTTGTTAAAAGGGGCTAAAATAGCAAAGTAGCAAATCACTTACCAGGAGCTGGTAAAAGGAGGACCTCATCAGCGAAGCGGCAAACGAGATCTAGGTACTTCCTGCCTTGCATCATGGGATATGGGGCTGCCTCGAGCTGGTAAAAGGAGTTCTCGAGCTAAAGCAAGTGCCGAGTCGGAGCCGAGGGATCGGCTCCGAACCCATCAAGCAAGAATGAAGGCGAGATTGACAACTTAACATTAATTGTTTACAAAGCTCTCTTTTCTAAACAACTTACTTGAAAAATGTTTACTTTTATCATCTAGAATATCACTATCAGAAAACTTCAGATTAATTATTGTATTTGTAACCTCTTCATAACAAATTGCTATATTGTAATTATTATGCTGTTTCCCATATAATCTTTCGTTATTCGAATTTCATTCTCTTTAGGCAACTGTTGTAAAGCTTGCTTGCCTTTCATAAAAAGACATATTATGTCCTTTATTCTTAATGTTTAAGACCTAATGGAAATCTTTTTCAAACACTTACTGAAATACTTGTAATGTATAACAAAGCACTGTATTGTATGTGTTTTTATGTCTAAACATAATCTTATTTATTTATTTATTTTAATTTGTTGACCGGGAGTGTCCGACTGGACATAGGTCCATTTTCAGCAGAGGCCCGGGGAGAAAAGCTCCACAGTAAAATAAACAGACAGTAGTTACATTGGATTACATAGCGATTAACAATTTAACATAGCAATTACTTACAACATATTTACAGATGAAGAACATAGTACATCAGTAGACAACTAGAATCTTTATCTGTGAAGTACATAACAGACATTAACAAATGTTACAATGAGAAGTTCCTGCTGTATAATAAGTAACAGGCTTATGAGCATCTGAGCTTGCTATAATCAAGGTAGTTAGTGGAGTGGAAAGAAAGGTAGTGGTTGGATGGGGTGGATGATATTAGAGTGGGAGTTGCAAGGGCATAGCCAGCATGTTTTTAGGTGCGCTTTTAGTAAAGTTTTGAAGTGGGTACATGATGGTACGGAGGTAATTGTGGGTGGGAGTGAGTTCCATAATTTGGCTATGGCGCAAGAGAATAGTGCTTCACCAGCAGAGTTATTGGCTTTAGTGATCTGCAAGTGATTTTTGTTGCTGGATCTTAGTGGTCTGGTGGTGCGATAGGGTTGGAGTAGATTCTGGAGGGATGGGACATTTAGTAGATGGTTTACTAGTTTGTGGGCGAGTGAGAGTTGATACCACTGAAGGAGGTGAGGGAGTTCAAGCCAGCCCAGTTCAGCAAGTGAGAGACAGTGGCGAATTTGGCGATTTTGTTGTAGCAGGTCTCTAGCTTGTTTAGATCACATTGCCTTAGGTTGGTATATATTGGAGAGGCATAAAGTAGGGTGGAGATAAGATGGGAATTTGCTATTGAAATCTTTGCTGCTTTGTTGAGAAATTGCTTATTTCTGTATAACACACCTAGTTTTCTGTGGACTTTTTTTATGGTCATGGATATGTGAATGTCAAATTTTAGTTTATTGTCTATTTCCACTCCTAACAATTTGGTGTGTTCAGTTGGGTATATTGTGGTGTTGTCTTTTGCTGTGATGTTAAAGTGAGAGTTGTTTTGAGTATGTTTGGTGGGTTGGAAGATGAGTAGTTTAGTTTTGTTTGGGTTGAGTATTAATTGGGCATTGGATAACCATGTTTCAACAGAGGAAAATTTATATCATCGAAGTGTGAAATATTATGCAACAGAATGTAAATTTAATTTTTATACATCCAATTTTAGGTCTATCAACAATCTTGTGACATTGGCCATGTAAGATGGAATGAAAGAAAACACTTTAGACAAAACACAGATTTGATTGCCATTTAACAAAATTATTTAAATTTGTAATATTATGACTTTTTTAATGTCTCTTCCTGCCCCTTACTCTCCCTTGATTCCTTATTTTCACCTGACATACTGAGTCTCTTTCATTTTTTGGATGATGTAGATATCTGAAAGACTTTTTTTGGATAGAGGTTATGAGAGTAACTTTCTATTGATGATTATAGAAGTCTTAGTCTTAAGAAACAGAATTTTTCCAATGGCTCGATTTGTATTTGCTTAGAATGGACTGCTATGTGCCTTTTTAAAGTACCTGTAGATCCAAATAATGCCGCTATTCTTCCTAGTACTACTATCCAAATATGTATGCATGTATTTATTTTTATTGACATTTGTTTAATGAAGTCCAACTTGGCAAAGTATGTTTTCAACAGAGGACTGGGGAGAAAAGCAGCATATCTTTCCAAATCTGCATAATCTTAGCATAACACGTAAGCACACCTTCTAGACTATGCAAGTTTATACCCATTTTCATGGCATATACGCAAATCAGGCCAAGAAGCCAATGCATGTCTATCACTATATTTTGCTGCAGTGCACCAGTGGCCTACTGCCCATGCTCACCTCTAACAGCTCATGACCATGATCTCAAGCCAGAAACCTGTACATCTATGAGCTTTGTGCTACTTTGTAACTGCATTCCAGAAATTACTCTGTGGATGTAAATCACTGGTCGCCATCATGTTCTTTGTGAAAGCGATACAATTTTCAGAGGAAATTCAAAAGAATGGCAGCTCTGCTAGGGCCTACAGGACAGCACCTGCATGGTTCCTAAAGAAGAGCAAGATGATGCTTTACCTTTTCATGATCATTCCAGCAAATGTCTACTCAACACAATCATGGTACATTTAGGTAAGTAGATACCTGCTTTGACTGGCTGAAGAGCTACCCTTAGCCATGGGCATCTCCAAAATACAGGGAACAGTGCAGCTCAGGAACCCTGATGAGCTCTATGTTTGGAAGTGGATGGTGGGCAAGAATGCCCCAAATGGTACTTTAAGAATCATTTTCATTCTTTTTATATGTCTTTATGTTTTTCACTTATCCTGTTGTAGATTTGAGACTGTTGCTACTGGTAAGTAATTGGCATGCGTATCCTAGAAATAAGGTCTGCTATTATGTGCCTCTTTCCAAAAGAGGTGTAGGTGGTGACACTGTATGTGGTATGCCTATATATGGGTTCCTGTATACTCCTTTTCTGGCGTGGGGTCATGCTGTGCCATATCACTGTGACTGTGCACTGTCTAGTGTGTCCCCATGTATTCTTATGCCATGTTCACTTTATGTATTGTAATGTATTGCAGATGGTTCACAATTGTCTGATACCTGTCACACACCTAATGTAAAATAATTATATGATTGCAGACATTGTTATAACAACTAATCTTATTTTATTTTACATTTTTAATTTATTTTGAATCTGTTAACCATGCTACAGCACTGATCCCATGGGACCTATTTCAGTCTCAGTCCAGGGTGACATTATATACAGAATGAATGACAAAATGCACTATATACATATATTATATACAAAATTAATATTACAGCTGGTGTGTAGGAATAAAGGTAATAGATAAATGACATTATATACAGAGTTAGAGAAAAAAAACAATATATACATGCATTGCATATAGAGTGGAAATCAGAACTGGCATGCTGAAAGAATCACAATCAAAAAGAGTCAGAGCAAGATATGTAGACGTAGAATGAAACAAAAAGGTTAAGTTAAATGACTAGAGAGTTGCATTTTCCCAGAGTCTTAAAATGTGCTTTTATTTATGAACAGAAAATTGGATAAGAGGAATGATCTTTAAGAAAAGAAGGGCAAGATTCCCATAATTTGGGACCAAGGACTGAGAAAACATGGTCTTTGGAGCAAAGTCTAGTTTGGGGGATTTGGAGGAGAGGACATGAGTGATTACAATTTCTAAGGTTGGTTGGTTGTTTTAAACACCTTTATTCAGTTATCACCTGTGATAGAGGTAAACTTACATTTATACAAAATCAAACCATATTAACAAGTTCACATTTACAATGTTATACATTACATGTGCTGTTATAAATCATATAATCAAAGCAACATTACATAATTTGTTCAACTTCTGCCTACTCTTAAACTTCATTCATTTATTTAAGTCCTGTCTTCTTTTAAATCTCATTCCTCCCCTGTATGTACTGTTCCCACAATTCCCATTTTTCCTAAGTAATTTGCTCCTACCCTTTTTAAAGAACCCAATTCCATTTTTTTCTTTATCTCTGCTACTATATTCACTGTTCTAGTACAGTTGATTTAGACATTGAGTTCCATTTTCTAGTAATAGCTTTTTTGGCAGCTATGATAATTAGACTCAGCAAGGCCTTACTATGCATCATTTATTTTATTTTATTTATTTTATTTATTGGCATTTGTTTACCAGAAAAGTACACTGGGTCATGAAGATCTCATTTTCAGTGGAGGCCTGGGGAGAAAAGCTCTGGAAAGGCAATTTGTATAACAATTACATAATGTTGGAACAGTTTGTACCAACAAGAAGCATAGTCATAACAGGCATTATAAATACAATAAAGTACAATATGAAAATGTAGGTGGTACAGAGAAATAATGTAAAAACACAAGGCATTGAAGTAAATCCAAGGAACATATTCTAGTACATTCTGATGTTAGTGTACACTCCAGAGTAGGCTCTGTTGTGAGTGTGGAAGTGATTAATATAGGTACAATTGGAATAACTATCTAAAGGTATATGTATCAGAAGGGTACCTGACAAATCTTCGAACGCTCAAAATTTAGAACGTTACATGGTCGAGACCAAATGTGTGAAATTCTGAGTGCTCGATGACAGACTTTCAAAGACGCCATACAGTGCAGATAGGGAGAATTTTCCTTTTCTGCACTGAAGTGCGGTCTCGGAGTTGGTATATTTAAGTAAGGGGGGTGTAGGGGGTGCAGCCCCTCATGTGGGGGGTGCAGGGGGCTTGCCCCCCTGCCTATGCTGTTAAAGTGTTTTTTTTCTTTTTTTACTTCTTATTTATTTGATGTTTGAACATCCAAATGTCAAACATTTGGTCTCGACCATGTAATATTCGACATTTTGGATGTTAGAACATTTAACATAGACCCTGTTAGAAGTAGGGAGTGTGGCAGTGATTAATATAGGCTCAATTACAATCATAGTCTGGAAAAATCATTTTGCTAGTTACACCAATTTGCTCATGCAGTATCTCCTACAGAAAATTCTGCAGGGAATCTTTAAAGTCTGCCAGCTCATTACACTCCCAGAAAATATGTTCCAAATTACCTTTCCTCTCCATCACACTTCCAACATTTGCTGACTACCAGAGGAAAAATTCTCTGGAGTCTACTTTGGGGTATAAAAATATCTGTGCAAACATTTCCAAACAAAAATCCCAAGTCTTCAAGATTTTATTGCATATTTGGGAGACTTACATACGTATATCCCCCCATTGTTTCTTTGCTTATCCGATCTCTCTTCCCAATCCTTTCTAACCTCTAATTCATTATTATAGTTATCACACATTATTTTATATGCTCTACTAATTATTTCTTTTTTAAATGGCACCTTCTGTTCAAGATAATACAAAAAACTCTGCCAGTGCTGGTCTTTCATTTAGGACCCCCCTAATTCTTTCTCTTTGCCTATACTCTTATCAATCCTTGATAGGGAAGGCAATCTCTAACCTGCAGTCCAAATAAATTCTTGGCATATTCCCATTCTATTACCTTTCCCTCTGTAGTTATTTGCTCCCAAATACCTTCGTTCCTTTGACAGTTTCCTCCAATAAATTCAAACCACCTCTTGCCTATTGTCTGAATCCCTAACTGCAGTCATCCCTATTGGCAGAATCTCCTTTTTCCATTCTTGTGTTAGCTTAGTTCTTAGGATACTTTCTGCTACTTTATGAATATAATATTCTGTATAATATTATATTAGTGGTGCAGCAGTTAACACTGTCATCTCACAACAACAGGTTCTCCAGTTCAGTTCTTGGTTGCTGTGCCTTCTGTGCGGAGTCTGATGTCCTCCCTGAGTTCACATGGGTTTCCTCCAGGTGCTCTGATTTCCTCCCACATTCCAAAGACATGCATCTGGAGCATTTCTCCCTGGGATTCTACTGAAAATGGGCTCTGTCATAGTCGGATTTTCCTGGTAAATAAAATGTTAACTAAAATACACACACACACACACATATATATATATATATATATATATATATATATATATATATATGTATGTATATATATATATATATATATATATATGTGTATATATATATATATATATATATATATATATATATATATTGTTATTCTCCTTAAAGATCTGCATCCAAACTCCCAGTCTCTCTTTTTTCTTGAGCTTCCTCCCTGTTTCATCATCATCCTTTCCACTCTGAATTATAGATTTCTGCTTATACTTTGTATAGCAGCCTTAACTGTGCAGCTCTGAAATACCCCTACAAATCTGGTAATCCCAGTCTGCCTTCTTCTGTTGAAAGAGTCAACTTGTCAGACTTGACTATTGCCTTCTTCCCCTTCCAGATAAAATCTTTCAGCTCTTTATTAATTGCTGTCCAAAACTCCTCTGGTTGATAAAAAATTACCTGCACATAAGACTAAAGGGACTAAAACATTTTAACTGCTTGTATCTTACTCTCTATATCCATATAACAGAGCTTCCAATTTCTCAGTTTTTGTATTATTTTATGTTTAGTCTCTTCCCACATATTCTTAACGGCCACACTGGAATCATTTTTAATCCATACTGCTAAATACTTCATTTTATCATGTCTCCATAAATATAGACATTGCCGAATCAATTTGTGTGTGAGTACATAATTTACATTATTACCTTTGCTTTAGTTTTATTTTGTATCCTGAACCTATCTCAAAATGGTCCACAGCACTGTAATGCCCTTTTCTGGTTTTGTCAGGTATAAAATAACATTTGCAAATAAATCCAGTTTTTCTTGACTACGATACCAATTGTATCCTTGAATTTCTGAGTCTTTATTTTCTTTTCCAATGGTTCTAAACATAATGCAAATAAAATGGAAAGCGGACACCCCTGCCAGGTTCCTCTGCTCAAGCAGAAATTAATCAGAGAGGACCCCAGCCACTTTAATTTTCGCCTCCGATCCCTCGTATATCCTCCTAATCCTACAACACATCATACAAGAAAACAAACACCCCCACCCAAAATGGCTTTTGCCCAGGACATAGCACCTCTACTGCCTTCATTTCATTCAATAACACCATCACACAAGCCAGAGATCAGAAAAAAATTAGTCTCTTGCCACTTTCTTGACCTAAGGCTTTTGACACCATCTCTCACCCCCTCCTTTTAAATAAACTCTCTGAACTAAACCTATCTACCTCTAGTATCTCCTGGTTCTCCAGCTACCTCAGTAATCACTTCCAATTTGTTAAATGGCTCTCTGCTATCTCCCCTGAGCTTCCTATAAATATGGGGGTTCTCCAAGGTTCTATACTGGGTCCACTACTATTTAATACTTTCACCAACCAGCTATCTACCTCCACACCACTATCATCACTGGTACAATATGCTGATGACTCCACAGTCATCACCATAGCCTATAACCTCTCTGCTCTACATACTTCGACTTACAACTCCTTCTTGTCTATCAAAAACTGTCTCAAACAGAACCACCTAATTCGAAACCCAAAGAAGACTAAACTTTTGCTCTTTGTCCCTAAAACTTTGAATCATCTTAATCTCTCTTTCTCTATCTCTCCCCTTAACAATACACCTATCACAGTTGAAACACACACCAAACATCTTGGGGTTATTATTGACGATCAGCTTAAATTTGACCTACATGTTCTTAGTAACATTAAGAAAACCAACCAAAAACTTGGATTCCTCTACAGGAACAAAAACTTCTTATCCAGTAAAGCCAAGACAGCCCTAACCCATGCCTACCTACTCCCAACTCTCCTCTGTGGCTCTCAAATTCTTATCAACTTACAAACCACACTACTCTCTAACCTAGAGTCCACTTACAATAAGGTGGCCAAATTTGTTGCAGAACTCCCCAACCATTTCCATCACTGCTTAGCACTCAGGAAACTTAACTGGTTAGAATTTCCCCACAACCTTCTCTTCTCACAGCTTCAGATAATTCATTCTATACTGTACCATGCCTCTTTCTGTCCCCATCATTACCTCTAGCATCTCTCCCTACTCCCCACTTAGAACACTTCGGAGCTCAGAACACCATCTCATCACTATATAGAAACCAAAAATCAAAACTGTCAAGAACCTTTACATCTATTCCCCAGCTAAGAGCTGGAATAAACTTCCTTTGGAAATTCGATACTAAGCCTAAACACCAGTTCAGAACTACTGTAAAAAACACCTAAGCAATATATGGCTATGTCAGTGCAATCATTCCCCCCGATTTACCTTATTCCTCTCTGCCTTCTTGCCTCACACTCTTCTTCCATACACATACCTCCCCACTCCCCTGCTTTTCCACTAGTGTTTCACTACATTACCCTTACTAGTTCTACCCTCTGAAGCTTTTTAGCTGAACTGATAATGAATGTAAATTCTGCTGATGTATGTACATTTTGACTATGTATTCCACCACAATGTATTTATTATTCATTTTGATTCTCTTTGTCTATTATTGTAAACTCAGCTTAATTTTAACATTACTATTGTTTATGTAGCTATGTATTATGTAGATGTACTTCATTAGTCATGTAGCTATGTATGTGGAGCTTTTCTCCCCAGGTCTGCACTGAAAAAGGGCTCCGGCCCAGCTGGACTAACCTGGTCAACAAATGTCAAATAAATAAATAAAATAAATAAATAAATAATCAACCTTATAATTTTATCAGGGAATACAAATGCTTCCATTCTCCTGCTCATAAAGTCCCAGCTTACTCTCTCAAATGCTTTCTCTACATCAATACCCACCAACAACAGTGGTATTTTCTTACATTCTGCTTCCCTCTGGATCATAAATGTTCTGTTAATGTTGTCAAATATTTGTCCCATCTCCACAAAACAGCATTTATCCATAGCTGTCAGTTTTGGCATCATTTGGCCATTCTTTTAGCCATTATAGACATAAACACGTTATAATCATGCAAAAACGGCTAAACAACTCCAAAGAACAAAGTAAAAGTGAAAAAGCAGCAAACCAACGACCAGGAAGGAACCAGACCACAAAACTTATAAGCTTTCATTCGTTTAATAAAACACCATGAACTTCATCAGAATAAATACAAAAACTTGAAACCACCCTTTAAATACTTGTCATGTGCAAAAAATCATCCAATGGCAAAATATTTCAAATAAATTATTTAAATAGCCAGTGTGATTTCATGAAAATTTAAAAATACACTACAATTTTTTTTAACATTGCATATGTATAAAAACATAAAAATGTATATTATTATATATATATATATATATATATATATATATATAAAATAGTCAATAATAACAAACTACTACACAGTGTTTCATCAAATAAAGCCCATCTTGTAAACAGCTTGGCTCACTACATCAAAGCTTTTGTAACTTAAGAAAACAATTGATGTTAACAGTTTCATTTAGTCCTGGAGGGTAGTCTGCTCTTAAAGCTATCTGCCATTTAGTTTCCCTACATTCTAATAAGGCTCTAAAATTACCTACCAAAGGACCACAAACTACTTTATCTAAGAAAATGAATGTAAATTTCTAAAAATAAAACGTGTCATGCCAGTGCATTATCCCTGTCTTTCTTTCTCACTGCCAACACATGTTCATAAATCCTTCTACTTAGTGACCTGATGGTCTTGCAACATAAAAACTGGTACAAGAATTACATATTGCGAGATAAACAATACCCACAGAATCACATGTAAATCTGTCCTTTGCCCAAATAACTTTCTTAAAATGTTTCAACTCAACAGAACCTGAATTGGCTATGTATCTACATTGCCTGCAATGACCACAAGCAAAAGTCCCAACAGGGTCTTTGATCCCATTGTGATGTCCTAGAAGTACTTTCAAGTATACTTCTTATGTTACATACCTTTTTAAAAATGAACAAATGTTCATTACCCTGGACTTTCACCAGTTCAGAATGTCTAAGCAACACCTTCCAATTTTCCTTAATAACACACCTAATAATGTCCATTCCATCCGAAATGGGCAATGGGAAGGCCAGCTCAAACACCTTGTTGTTTTTATTCACCCTACTTGCGACATAAAAATTGCCTCTCAAAATAGGACTAGCTAAACTGTCTCTGAGAGTTATAACTTCAGCAACAATGTTATGTAACCAAAACAAATCATAGAGTTATAACTTCAGCAACAATGTTATGTAACCAAAACAAATCATATCCCCTGGTTATAAAAAATCCAATCAGTTTGTTAACCTCACCATCAAAAACAGAATCTTCACTGATCAAACGACTCAACCTTATTAGTTGTCCCTTGACAACCCCCCTTTTCATATGTTGGGGGTGAAGGCTGTCCCTGTGCAGGTACTGATTGACAAAGGTAGATTTCCTATGGATACTACTACTGAAACTAAAACTGTCATCAAGTAATTCCAAATGAATAGCCAGGAAGTCTATTATTTTCCCAAACCCTCCCAGGGTAAAGTTCAAAAAACTGGTTGAACAATTCAAGTCTTCCTGGTCTTTGGTTTGCTGCTTTTTCAGTTTTACTTTGTACTTTATAATCATGGTTTAGTACTGAAATAGGCCTCTATGAAGCTGGATCTGATGGATGTTTATCCTCTTTAGGTATTACAGCTACCGCAGCTTTCTTCCAGAATGTTGGTACTTCTACTCCTCTTAAAATACTGTTAAAACCTTTCAGATGGTTCAGTTTCTTCCCTCCTAGTGCCCAAATTTCCACAGGAATACCATTTATTCCTGGGGACATTCCTTTAGATTGGTAATACATCACCATTTTTATCTCCTCTCATCTCCTCCTATCCTAACTGTTAGTAATTGAGCCTCATATACCTCTAACATTGACATTTAATTCTTCCATAAACATTTCCATTTGTACCTTTTCTTGATTTTCTTATTTCTCTGCCAAAATATTTCTAATACATCTACAAGATCTCTTGTTACCTTGCTTGTTATAGCCTCCCTAAGCTTAGCGACAGCCCTTTCTAATTTCTGTTGCCTGAGTTGTTGTGCTAGAGTTATTATCAAAAAACAGTTGCTAAACTGCAATCTTTCTAAACCTATGCATATTACTAACATAATCCCTTTAGCATTCTGCAGTTGCTCCTCTTCTTGTTCTGTGGGATTCCCCCTATTCTGCAATACTTTTTACATTTGTCAGTCCCTCTAAATATTGTTGTTACTTCCTAACCATATCTCCCTTTATTTTATTTCCACCCTGTTTTTAAACCCAGCTGTACTTTCAGAAGACATTTCCTTCTTCCTTGCCAGTAGCCTCTTAGTACTATGACTCTACCATTATTTATCCTCTTCTGTCCTCTTCCATCACTGTTGGAACTCTTCTTGCAATCAGTTAATAAGCACTCCTCTTTTCCTTTGTCCCAGACTTTCTGTGGAATATCCATCCTGAAAACCTTTCATTATCACATTCTTTCCAAATGTGTCTCCTGTAGAAATAGCTATTTGCATTTTTTAATATACTTATTTTTCTTTTTTGTAGTAATTTGTGAGACCATTGCCATTTAAAACATTATAGAAAACATAAATGCATTAAAAAGTTAGTATTCCTACCTTTTATATATAACAGCTTTTTTGTTAAATGTCCAGTTACAGCTTTTGTGTTACATGCATACACTGTTTGGCAGATTGAACTTTTATACAGTTGTTTTATTTTATTGAAAGCCCTCAACACCCCCTATGCCCACTAAAACCTTTAACTTAATACTAACACATAAAACTATGTACATATTCAAATATTAAAGTTTTACCCTCCTAATAGGAACAAATATCCCAAACTGACAGACACACTCACAAACTTGAGTTAACCTAAAAGAAAGGTCATCCATGCTAAGACACATGGTGCAATCTGTGCTTCTATTTAGTTCTGTCTGGTTTTGTTTTATCTTTATAGCTCTCTCAACTGGCAAAGCACCTGAATGCTTTCAGAGATCATGATTTCCTAGCCAATTTCTCCTTTTTTTTCTAGCCAATTTCTCTTATTATGTTTGTCTCCATGGAGACATGAGGAGCAGAAACAGATTTGCTACTTGTTAGATATATATTTAGAGATTTATAAGTGCATGTATTTCTGTTTGCTAGTTAGATGCATATACACTTCTGTTGCTATAATATATGTAGAAATAAAGTCAGTTAGATGCATACATTTCTGTTTGCTAAAAAAGGGATTAAACTGTTCTTAGCTGGGAAGGAAGGGAAAAATTAAATCAATAAAGCTGCATTCATGTATAAATGTAACATGCTGGTACAGCTTGAAAGAATACAGATAAGGATGCCGATGTGAGAAAGGAACAGAGTTGGAGGCAAACTGAACTGTCACATAATTCACCTTGAAACAAGAACACAAAGGAGTTTATTAATAGACTGCATAACATAATCGAAAGACTGGTGACACAGACACATTCTCAAACAGGAAACACTCCCTAAATAGACTGTATGACATCAGCAAATACCAAAGTAATGACTTTGAGAGGTCCCAAAAGACTGTTTTTATAAGAATATATATATATATATATATATATATATATATATATATATATATATATATAAATATATGTCAGATGTAATCTGATTTCTTGGGAGGTCTGCTTAAAGCTGTTTACTGGAGATCATTCATGTTGTGTGCTGTAAACTGTACATTATTGTATGTTTCATCTGTTATATAGATAAGTTATATCAGTAGTTCTGTGCAAGATATACTGCTGACAAGATTAACAATCTGCAAAGTTTATGTGCACTAACCAGACTTTGTTTATTTTTTTTTACAAAATGCTAAAGCAGTGTGCTAATAAGACTAGGCACCAACACAGAAGCTGAAGTCATCAGTATCAGTAAAATAAGATAAGACTGTCACTGACATTTAATCTTTCATTTTAAATAAATGTAAGCTTAGTAGTGAAAAGTTATTTGCTAGAAAAGCACCTTATATTCAACATTCTTTTTCATTTACTTGTTTCTCTTAAAACTTGTAACTAGAGCAAATTAAAGGCCTTAGTCCAATCATCCCCCCATACAAGAATGGGAAAAAGATTAAATTTTCTTTTGTCATGCTCTTTTAACTAGACTGGGAGAAAGAGACAAGAAGGGGGAAAAACAAACAAACAGGAGCACCTGTTTACAATAGTATCCCCATTACTCTTAAAAACAACTGAGCAAACTTTAAAAATGGTTATCTTTCTCCCTCCTCTTCCCCTCCCTTAAGTATTTTTCTGAACATTAAAGTCCAATATTTCCAGATTTTCTTTTCAGTCATATTTTGCAAATATAATTATAGCTTTGCAATCTCACATTTGCCAGTTTCCAAGTTTACTGGTTTTATTCCTATTCATCTCCATCTCCCAGATCCTGTTTCTGCTTCATTTCCAACATACTTTCAATAGTCAACTCTCATGCTCCCTTCCTTCTGTCCAGGATTTTCCATTGAAACACTGAAAAGGTTTCACTGGCACAGTCACTCTGTGATCTTTATTACCAAAACAACGAGAAGCAGAATCATCTTCTGTTTCACAGCTCACTTTTTGTTGGACAAACTTTTGTATTTCCTCCTTAGCATGTACTTCATCAAAAAATTATTTTGTCACCCAGGGAAGAATAATTTTGAGATAGCTAGTTACAGCTGCTGAATCTCAAGCCTACTTCTTGACATAACCCTGAATAGTGGAATACATTTACTCCTCTTCTGCCTTATGTACAATGGGTAATCGTTCTCCACAAATACTCTGCGTCTCCCACTTTTAGTGGTTTGTCCTTCTCCTACAGCTTTGTCAGAATCAACTCCTTCTCCTGCTAGGACTGCATCTTTAATATTAAAGTTCTGTTGCTTTCGCATAACCAGGTTTGGAGCATACACACAATGTGACCTTTAAATTAACAACTGCAACTATGGAATATGAATCCAGTTGCTTATTTGCAATTTCATAAAATTAATAGTCTGTTCCTTCCAGCTTCTCTGGTACAGCAGAAAATCTCAGGTTTTCCCCATGTGCTTTGTCTTCTAATTCTATTATTTTCTGGGTGCTTTTCCATTAAACCCCTACCACGCGTCTCGCCTTTTGCGTTAATCAAACAACTTGTTTTGCTTCAACGTGCATTTTCTTAACAACAAAAGTATGAAACTCTAATGTTTGGCATTATTGGCTGACTGTAAGCTTCACGGATTTACCAGAAAAATGATCATTTTACAAGGGAAAAGGAAACACATGAAGCAAAATTAGAGACAAGTTGAGCGCTATGCCATGAATCATATATACTACACAGCTTTTTAAAATCAAAATGCCCCACTCCGCACTCTCCCACACCCAGCTTCCCTACCCATATGCAAATGTGTGTATCTGTTCAACTCAAGTCACCCCCCATTAAGTTCCTAGGGCACTTCTAACATGGGGAAACTTTGCTAGATGGCAAGATATATTTAGGCCATTTAAACAGAAGCAGGAAGACAATGTTGTGTATTACACCAATGTTTTCGGCTCTGTAGACTTTGCAATGAAGTTCACCTCTGTGAAGGTAACAAACATTTTTGCACAAATTATCAGCATAGCATTTTATAGGCCTGTCACGGACCTTTCAGTCTTCGTTGGGCTCGATGAAAAGCAGCTGGAAAAGGCAACAGGTGAGTTGAAACAACAACATAGCTATGCTTTTCAGGAATATGGTGAGATGCGTGGTAGGGGTTTTACATCTCTTCTTGAACAGTCTCATATTCAGCCAGCCTTTTCTTTATTTCACCCTCTGATTTTTGCTTTTTTGTGGCCATGGTGGTGCAGCGGTTAGCGTTGTCACCTCACAGCAAGAGGTTCTCCATTCGATTCTCGGCTGGAGCGCCTTCTATGTGGAGTCTGCATGTCCTCCCCATGGTCGAGTGATGTTGGTAGGTGTGTGCGTGAATGGGTGTGCATTCTTTGAAGGTTGGGCATCGGGCTGGCAACTCGGCACTGTAAAAATCCACTGCCAATCATTAGCGGACCAGAGTTCAGCTGTGGCGACCCCTAACCGGGAAAAGCCGAAAGACTATCATCATCACCTCACCTGAATATCTGTTTAAAGCTTCTTCCATTCCAAGCACAGTACTGCTACTGCTCTAACTTCCTTTATTAATACCTCAAAAGCACATGATAACAATAAATTAGTTTCCTGTCTGTTCCTAGATCTATCCAAAGCCATTGATTCTGTTTCACATAGGCTACTATTCACCAAACTTGCTTCCCTCAACCTCTTTAAGTCTACTATATCATGGTTATCCAGCTACCTCTCAAATAGATCCAGGCTGTGAAATGGCAATCCAACTACTCTACCTTTCTACCAGCACAGACTGGGGTGCCTCAAGGCTCCATCCTCGGTCCCCTACTTTTCAACATTTTTATTAATGAAAAACACAAGGTACCAGTGCTAAAAGAGCC
The DNA here is from genome assembly GCF_019279795.1 of Protopterus annectens. Classification (NCBI taxonomy): domain Eukaryota; kingdom Metazoa; phylum Chordata; order Ceratodontiformes; family Protopteridae; genus Protopterus; species Protopterus annectens. The sequence goes on along the minus strand of NC_056748.1, from coordinate 82,645,428 downwards.
AAAACTCCAACTCCAAAAATATACCAAGGTAGCAATAAAGAGGTGCGCAAACACAAATCAACAACCAAGGGTTGAACTCGAATGTTTATTCAACAAGGATACCAAAGCACAAAAAACATGAATGCTTAACTATCTCACCGCGTTTTTGTTCAAACTTGGAACTTCCTCAGACATGCATCCCACCAATTAACCCTACCACATATTTATAGTACATTCAATTAATCATTGTCCAATCACAAAACAGAATAAAAAAATAGAGAATAAAAACTTCCACAGCAAAAAGGCAGGAACTTAATATTGAAATACTTAGAAATGATACTATGCTACCCTCTAGTGTTTTCATGAATAATATGCATCAAGCCACAAACCAATATAAAGAAAATAAAAATTAAAAATGTAATGAGAATGAAATAAAATAAAAAACTAATATAAATCATACTGCTATAACATTGCAGCTCTAAGTTTTAAAACTGGGGCCAGGAAGACATATTCATTGAGTCTGGAAAAACTACAGGCTTCCAAAACTTTTTTGTTGTGTCTTTCGGCTTTTCCCGGTTAGGGGTCGCCACAGTGGAACTTTGGTCTGCTAATGATTGGTAGTTGATTTTTACGTGCCGAGTTTCCAGCCCTGGCGCACAACCTTCAATGAAGGTACGCCCATTCACGCATGTCTCCACACAGAAGACGCTCTAGCTGAGAATCGAACCAGACAGTGTCTTCCTGTGAGGCAACAACGCTACCGCAGCACCACCACCGCCGCGATATAACTAATTGGCAAAATAACTCCTGGTACTCAATTTTAATCTCTCATGGCCCACCCCTAATCTCTTGTGAAACTTCGTCTAACACAAAAAATACACAAGTAGCTCCTTTGCACAAGTTAGTATGTTTATATAGCACATTCTTGACATCCTTCCTTCGAATATCTTATAGATGTTCATATATATGCCTTTGAAGGGCATTCTCTGTTTTTCCCACATAAAATGCAGAACATATTTTACATTCTGCTAAATAAATCACTCCCTTGCTCTCACAATTAGAACATTTTTCCCATATATAAACCTGTCCCTACTCTTAATATAAACATAATCCATGTTCCTAATATGGGGGCATTGAGGACACCTGCCACATTTAAATGTACCTTTTCTCTTATTACTATCCTTACAAACCCCTACCCTTTGTTCCAAAATACTTTTCATATTCCTCTGCCTCCTATAGGTAAAGGTAAGGGGTTGTTTAAAGATCATATTTAAGTCAGAAAAACTAGAAAACATACTCCAAGTCTTGGAAATAATGTTCTTAATAATGCCATTTTCACAGTTAAAATCCAAAATAAAAGATCCAACAACCTGATCACCCTCCCTACTCTAATTAGTCTGAACAGGAACAATATTAACATCCAGCCCTCTTCCTAAAATGGGGCCAAACCTATTATATCTCCCTTCCTTTACCTCATTTAATCATTTTACGGGGATATTTTCTTTCCACAAACATATTCTTTAAAGTCTCACACGCCTTTAAAAATCCAAACTATTAGAGGTCATTCTAGATATTCTAATAAATTTCCCCTTAACAATGCTTCTTTTTTGTTTGTATGGATGAGCACTGGTGAAATATAAATAGGAATTTGAGAAGGTACTCTTTCTATATACTGTAGATCTGAACTCATTCCTAACCATGTCCTTATGAATAGTAATATCCAAATGATCTACTTGATCGTAGGAGATTTTATGGGTAAATCTTAAAATGTATGTTGTTTTACTAATATACCCTAAAAATCCCATCAATCTCTCTTCAGTGTCAGTTCAAAAGATACATAAATTGTCCAAATATCTCTTGTACAAACACCAATGTTTTACATAAGGGGAATTAAAAATAAATGTAAAAAATTCCCCTTCAAATGGATATAATTATTATTCAATAACATTTCCATCAATTCTATTGTAACTCTCAAATCCTTAAAGGAAAACTTTTTAATATCCAACAGTGCCACCTCAAACCACTCTATACCTACATTATTAGGTATAACTGAAAATAAACTGATAATATCTGTTGTCAGAAATATAATCAGTTTCAAAAAATCCCAAGAATCCTTTAAGATTCCCTCATGCTCCATCCATATAGTTTTCAACTTGGAATCAATGTATTTAGCCAGGGCATACGTTTTGGACACATTTCCTGCCACAATAGGTCTCAATGGTGGGTCATCCAAATCCTTATGCACCTTAGGGATCCCAAAGATGGATGGTGTCACAGGTGTTTCTATCCACAAATAGCTAAACAGGTCAATATCAATCAATTCATCATATAATAACTCTCTAAGAGCCATATCAATTTTACAGTAGGCAATGTTGATCTCGTTAATAGATACTCTCTGATACTACTCCTCATTCCCCAATAGTGCCTTCGCTAAATATATAACACTATCCATAATAACCATCCCACCCCCTTTGTCAGGCTTCATAACCCATTATATTTCTATTCTTACTTAAATCCATAAGAAGCTGCTTCTGTGTATAAGGGAGGTTGGGACGCACTTTTGAATTACATAAAGCTGTTCTAAGTTCTCTTTCCACAGCTACCTCAAAATTTCTTTGCTGTGGATGCAATGGGAGTTAAAGGTACTCTTCTTTTTAAAATTGTTCTTAACATGCTGTTCACCCCCTCCTCTAACTTCCTTTATTAATACCATCTCAAAAGCACGTGATAACAATAAATTAGTTTCCTACCTGTTCCAAGAGCTATCCAAAGCCTTTGATACTGTTTCACATAGGCTACTATTATCCAGACTTGCTTCCCTCCACCTCTACTATATCATGGTTCTTCAGCTACCTTTCAAATAGATTCCTGGCTGTGAAATGGCAATCCAATTACTCTCCATTTCTATCAGCACAAACTGGGGTGCCCCAAGGCTCCATCCTTGGTCCCCTATTTTCAACATCTTTATTAATGACCTCCACTCCTCTTGTCCACTTTTGACTATCATTCAGTACGTAGATGATTCCACAATTATCTCCTGCTCTGACAATATCACACACCTTTATACCTTAACCCAAGAATCCCTCCACTCTGTCAAAAGATGGCTTATTTACCACCAATTACTACAGAACCCTAAAAAAATCAAACTCCTCTTGTTTCTCCCTACCTGCCTACACCATTACAAAACGTCCTTCTCTGTCTCCTCCCTGAATAATACTATTATCACATCTGAATCCCATACCTAACTCCTTGGTGTTATAATCAATGACCATTGGAAATTCGATCTATACACTCAGCAGTGCATAAAAGAGACGCATCAAAAACTAGGTCTGCTCTATAGACATAATAAATACCTTACAAATGCTTCCAGACAGTCCCTTACACAACCCTTTCTACTCCTCACACTGCTATATGCAGCCCCTATTCCTACAAACCAACAATCTAACATTCTCACAAAACTAAAACTTACCTATAACAAAATAGCTCAATTTGTCTCCAACCTACCTTACTGCACCCACCATTGCATCACCCTAAGAAACCTGCAATCACTAGAATTTCATCACCAAATCCTAATACCACAGCTTTTCTTGGCTCATGCAGTTCTACATCAACAGTCTTCTTGTCCTTCTCTCTCCACTCTCAACCAGTCCTATACTCTCAATCACTCTCTCTGCAGCTCTCAGCAGAACCTATTGCAAGTCTTCATGCTCAACAAAATTATTAGTAAACTACTCTACAGATAGTCCATTGCAAATGCATGGAACAAACTACCTCAAGAAGTCAGAGGTATCACAGACTCTTAACACCTTTAAAATAGCAATTAAAGACTACTTCCACAAATTATGGACACGTCTCTGCTACAACCCAACATAAGCTATATTTCTCTAACATAGACTGCTGCTCTCTCAGATAATACCATACTTGTCCTCACATGCCTCCCTACCTGTTTTCTTTCTCTCTAGTTCTTTCTCCACTTACTTTTTCTACTCTATACTAGCTCCAATCATATACCTTAGTACTCTTTTCTACATATACACTCTTTACCTTGTGCCATTTCAATATTATTCTCTCTCTTACTACAACTTTCTTATAATTATATTAACATCTGATCACTCTTTTGTCTTCTACAACATTTATTTATATGAACGTTATCCTGTCTTTATTCCCTGTTGATAAATCTCTGTTACTTGTACTTTACTATTTACTTCTGAATGTTCATACGTTCATAGGTTTGTACTAGGCTATAGGCCCTAGGGCCTATACAAGCCTAGCCATAACAATTCCCTGGCTATTTCTTCCCACACTATTTACTTCCCTGGACCCCTGTCTAGCAGGGCGACTGACGTGATCCCTGGGGTGAATTTCCTTTCTCCCATCCAGTCATCAAGGTTTCTTTTGAAGAGGGCCAAAGAGGTGTTCTGCTTGACATGTATGGGCAGTCTATTCCAGAGTCTGGGGAGTCTCTGGGTCAGGAAACTATCCCTCCAGCATGTTTTGTTTATTGTGATGACAAGGTTTAGATCCTTGGAGCGTGTGGCTCTGAGGGATTGGGATTTATTTAAGTGTAGTATGTCCAACAGGTCTGGGTTTGACATGGCCTTGTATGTTAAGCAGAGATTGCCTCGGAGTAGATGATATGCAACAGAGTATAGCAGTCAGAATAGGGCATCTGCTTTAGGCCTGTGATTTTTTTAGTGAGGTATTTCTGCGGTCTTTCCAGTTGTTGCAGATGTTTTGAGAGGTACATACCAAATGGGACATTGTATTCTATAATGGGTCTAATGAGGGATGAGTACAATGGGAAAATGACCTCCTTTTTAATGGATGAAAAGCCCTTAGTGATGAGGTGTGCCACATAGAAGGATTTCCTGACTGTTGTGGCGATGTGGTTATTGAAGGTGAAACCACTGTCTACCTGTGTCCCTAAGTCTCTTATCACACTTTTGGTGTTTAGTGTACTGCCACCTATGTGGTAATTCACGGGTACATGTTTTTTTCCAGAGGGGATAACTATACATTTCTTGGCATTGAGCTTGAGCCCGTGGCTCTGGCACCAAGTATCTGTTTCTGTAAGGCCCTTTTGTAGAGTATCAGCATCATTTGGGGATTCAATAGTGGCTCCCAGTTTGCAGTCATCTGTGAACTTTGTTAGCCAGAGTCCCTTAGTGCTGGCCTGCACTTGTAGATGCCAAACAAGAGAGGTCCCAGGACTAAACCCTGATGTACTCCACTTGTCACTTGTCTGGAGCTGGATTTGGAGTCAGCTACTTTTACAGTGTGGGTTCCGTCAGTAAGCCAGTTGGCAACCCATCGAGTGACATAGGGATTAATGCCCAGCTTAGTAAGTTTATCTATGATTACATAGTGGGGGATGGTGTCAAAGGCCTTGGCAAGGTCCAGATAGGCTGTGTGGACTGCCTTACCCTCGTCCACGGATCTGGAGACTGATTCGACGAAGTCAATCAGGTTCAGGAGACCCGATCGGCCCTTCACAAACCCAAACTGGGTGAGGACAAGTGTTTTAAGGTTGCCAATGTCTTTGTTTATAAGTTCCATGATAATATGTTCCATGGCCTTGCAGATCACCCCTTGTGGAGTGGGATAACTGTAGCTGTGCACCACTCAGTGGGCATGAAGCCTGAGGTGAGGGTATGATTAAACATGACACTTAGGTGAGGTGCCAGTTCATTTTGTAGTTCATGTAGTACACAGCCCGGGATGTCATCCGGTCCCATGGATGCTGTATTCTTATGTAAAAACTGAACTAGTTATGTACAGAGAATGTTACTTTTTATTGTATTATTTTTTTTTTAACAACTGTCTATGTTAATTAATGTTTATGTAATACTGGAGCTTTTCTCCTTGGGTCTCTGCTGAAAAAGGGCTCTGCCCAGCCAGACTAACCCAGTTAACAAATGTCAAATAAATAAATACATTTTTCCAGCCTTTTGTTGTTTGAGTTGAAATACTCAATCAGTGTTTTGTTTATTTTAACCAAGTCTATGTGCAGTTGTGTTATGTTTTCCTCTAGATTACTGGAAGTCATGTTTGAAGCTTGCAATGCTTTTTCAACAGCTCCAGCGCTTTTCCTAGTCACTGTTTTTTCCTCACCTTTTGTAGCTGATTTTTTCTTCAGGTCCTCTGTTTTCTTTTTTTCTGGCATCCAGGTAGTGTACTTACTAGCCAGTTACTGAAATTTACCCAGCAACACAAAAAACTCCATTGGGCTTTGTGACGCCTGTGCACTAGCCCAGCAATCAAGGATCTTCAGTCCTCACCACTAACACCAGTGAGGGGCGTCCATATAGGGAAAGGATAATAAATACACACACAGTAAAGTACAATTCACCTTAAGAACACACAGAGATCACACTCAGTCTGGGGCTGGTTTCTCCCTGTCTCTCCAGGTCCCCAATAAGACTCCCCACTGGCACAGCTATAGGGTCCAGATCTCAGCCTAATGGGCAAGCTAAAACCTCCAGCACCCTCTCTGTCCAACCAGTGCTTTGTGTCTCTGCCCAAGTAGCTGACACACACACTTTGAGATAAGAGTTTATACAACCACACAGACACTCCTGGGGAAGGCTGGCACAGGTTCTCCAGCTGTTCCCCTTTTATCCAGACTATATGGTAGAAATCACTGCCACCACCCAGCTAATATTTATCAGCTACTCAAAGGCTCTTATGAAGCGTGTCCAATTATTACTGTGAAATATTATTACCCAAATGGTAAGTGCAATCAAACAGTTAAGACTTATTTGGAGTGACTTGGGACAGTATCACTATATACATGCAATGTACTCTTAGAGCTTAAATTATCTCTACACAAAACAGCCACAGTTGAAAGGTTTAAAAATATGTAATAATAAATAATAAAAACACAAGACAATACTTCTTACTATATAGTGCTAGTCAAGAGTTCGGAGATCACAGAGAAATACTTAAAATAATACTGTAGAAAAGTTCTGACATCACAGAAAAAACAAACTAGTCTAATCTTCCTATTTCCTAGCTATATCTAAGAGAAAACACAGTTCTAAAATCCTACTTACATCTAGACACAGGCAGAGCTGGTGTTGGATGTTCTCAAGAAAAAATGCTCTCATGTGGTTATTCTTTCTGACCTTAAACTGATAATACAGTACCACTGATTAATTTCCGATTACATCATTTCTTTCTGGTTCTCAGGCTAACAGACTCTCAGAGGTAACCCCTTTGATCTTGCAGCTGGTCAGGAACCAGAGCAATAAAAGAAATTATACATGCAAATTCTAACCATTAACTCTGGCCTCAAAACAATAGGCAGAATTCCTTCATCCAGACATATTGGCTCCGAATTTTGACATCAAAGACAGTCATAAAATGCTTGACTTAGCTTTCTTATAGCAGAGTGCACTGTTGTTACATTTTTGCAGTTCAATATCCAATGCAGTCTTTTCACATTTAAGAGAACAAGCTTGTGGCTTACATTAATATTTACAAATGGCAGAATTATCTACAAAATTCTATCTAGCTAGGCTGGCAGCCTTCACCTATCTTTACAGCCTTCTCTGCTGAGTTTCTGTTTTCCCACTGGGAGAACCAGAATTAAGCTGTTACTCAATGTGCAGCCACCTTGGAAGTCCATCTAAGGTTGTCAGTGCATCTCTGAATATCTAGAAGCCAGTGGAGGGAATACGTCATTCTTGACAAGTTTAAATAGTTGAGGGGCAAGTAGAATGTCTGCACACTATTTCACAAGTAGCCAGTTAGCTTTTTCAGTGGTTGTACAGTGGTGTTCAGAGTGATGAATCTGTAAATGGCATTTGAAATGGACTGAATGGTAGACACATTTCTTTTAAAAGTTGCAGCAATTATTGGGAGACAGCATTTGACCAGAGCCAGTAAGACACATTTACCTTTGGCATTTCTACAGGGTCTGGATAGAAAAGAAGAGATCATATTAGCCCAGAACAGGAGAGTAGATTTTTTTTTGTGTGTAGTTCAGGTGGAGTTGGAAATTTAGGAAGGGGTCAAACCAAATGCTTAGTTATTTGAATGAAGTGACACTTTCAATAGTGTTATTTTAGATGACTGAGGATTTTTAGAGGCCTAGAAATAGAAGTGAGCTTTTGCCTAGTGCCAAAAAAACATTGTTTTTTGTTTTAGAGGAGTTTAGTAGCAATTGTTTATCGCTAACATACTGAATACGTGAATGAAAATCAGCCTTAAGTTTGAGTTCAAGAGAAGAAACAGAATGGTTGCAGCACACCATGTCATCTGCATAAAGCAAAAGAGGAAGATGGAGTAAGTCAAAAGGAAGTTTGTAAATGTAGATAGAAAAGAGAAGAAGTTCCAGAATAGATCCTTGAAGGACACCTTTGTGCAGAGGGACTGATGTGAAGGTTGATGAATTGAAATAGGTTCATAGGTTTACAATCATTAGAAGTCTAGCCAACTACCCCATGTGAGAATCAAACTCTGCACCTTGTGTTTGTAAAGTTAACACTTTAACCATTATGCCATCCTCCCACCCTCCCAAATTAACTGAAAAGTGGTGGTTAAGGAAGTAGGTTTTGAGCTAGGGAAGTATGACATCACTAATGCTTATTTCAGTGAGATGGTCTAGAAGAACTGAGTGATCAACAAGATCAAAGGCTCTGGTGAAGTCAATAAAATGACTGCAGTTATTTGGCCTTTATTCATTCTAACAAGAATGTTGTTGCTGAGTGTTCAGATAGCTGTGAATGTACTGCAACCAGACCAAAAGTGATGCTGCCTTTAAGAGAGAATGTGGTATTGGTTGATGTACTGCAAATAAAGTAATTTTTTCCAAAAAAATCTGATAGACTAGAGGAACTGGGTTTCTTAGGGAGTAATTTTACAATAACATTCTTCCACATATTAGGCATAATATTAAGTGTAATACACAGGCTGTAGACTGTTTCAATGGGGTTATGATGTCATCTCTACAGTGATAAATAAACCATGGGTGAAGGCTGTCAGTACCAGGGGGGGCTAGCAAGTTTAATCTGCGCATGCAGAGGGTGTATGTCCTTGGATGTGACAGTTCTGAAGTAGAATGTAGGGATGCATGGGGGAGAGGTGGGAGTGGCAGATGCAGTTTGGGATTGGCTAGAGAATAGGTCGGGAAGGATGCTGAAATGAGAAAGAAAATCAGAGGCAGAAAGTTGAGAGGATGTGGAATTCATGGACAAAGGTCTTCCACCCTGTAAGATGGTAGTCTTTCTGGAAGTTTTTGGGTGACTTTATTAGTGAGGTTCGGTATGATTTCATCAAGTGAACATATGACCAAAAATAACAAAGATCTCACCCTTTACGAACAACTTAGAAACCAAGTTAAGAAAAATATCAAGGATAAAAAAAACACATTTCCTCATCTGCCAACAAAAATACCAGCACAATCCACAAAAATTCTAGCAGAATATCAATCACCTCCTTAACCCCAATAAAACCCCTACCTCTGCCCCCTCACTACTAACTCCTTTGTGTCATTAGCCTCACAATTCAATTCCCACTTCCTCAACTCTATCACTTCTCTTCTAGACAGCAAAACAATCCCACCACTCACTGGCCCCTCCCCAGTCTCACAATTCAATTCCCACTTCATCAACTCCCATCACTTCTCTCCTAGACAACAACAATCCCACCACTCACTGTCCCCTCGCCTACCTCTGACACAGACTCCTTCTCCTTTATTCCCATTCCAACTTCCTACATAAAAATCTCCTATTAAAATTAAAACCCTGCTGCTTAGATGATCACCAACTTCCAAACGAATATCTAAAACTAGCTGCGCCATCCATCGCCTACCCCATATCATTACTAATAAACCGCTCTATCTCCGAACAGTATGTTCCCAAATTACGGAAAATCTCTCATATCATACCACTTCATAAGGGGAGCCCATCTAGAGACTAGTTATCTCTGAGTGTTTCTGCACTCTTTCATAGGTGTAAATTCTGCCTCTCTTTCATAAAGTAACTCTTTTATTTAGCCCTAGGAAGATAATCCATAAACTCATCCTATACTAACTCAGATACCTTTCCTATCTTTCCTTCTCTTCCTTTCTTACTTTATTCTCAGTCTATTCATTATGCTTTCTAATTATGTTACTTTATAAAAAGTACTATGCTTTGCCCATGACATAATATGTAGGATCTTATATCTCACTTATGTGTAAGACTATTGTGTTATTAATCTCCCAATTTTCTCAAACAAAAAAATTATTTAAAAAAAAACACTTTTTTTACTTGACTTCCTTCTTACTATTTTAGCTCTAATTACTTTTATGATTACTTTTTATGATTACTTTTTATTTAACTATGTATTAATACTTGGAGCTTTTCTCCCCAGGCCTCTACTGAAAATGGACATATATCCAGCTAGACTAGCCCGGTCAACAAATGTAAAATAAATAAAAATAAAATAAACATAACTAGCTACCATCCCATCACCATTCTACCCCCCCTTGCCAAATTTCTAGAGAAATGTATCCACCAGCAACTCATGAATCACCTCACTACCAACAACCTACCCTCCAGCACCCAGCATGGTTTCAGGCCTAAACACAGTACTAACTCAGCCCTCATATCCTTTACAGAGACCATTCACTACCTCAAAAATGAAGGACAACTAGTCCATTTTCTTAGATATGTCAAAAGCTTTTGACACAGTTTCCCATCAGCTGCTCCTCAACAAACTTGCTACTTACAATCTCAATACCACACTTCTAACATGTTTTCAGAGTTATCCAACCATCAGCAGGCCACTAAATGGGCAAAGAGCCTCTCCCCACTATTACCAGTCACCACAGACAGTACCAAAAGGCTCCATACTTGGGCCCCTCCTCTTCATAATATTTACCAAAAACCTATATACTGAGACCCAACATGCCACTGTCATCCAATATGCAGATGACTCCTCCCTTATCTGTTCAGCCCACTCCCCGCACAAACTCCAACACAAAATGCAATCATCGTTCCAAGACACTAAAAAGTACCTCACCAGCCACCAACTCATCCTAAATCCAAATAAGAAGAAGCTCATAATTTTCTCTAATAAATCTTCCAATCCCAGTACCCAGTCCCTCTCCATACTATCTAACAATGGTAGAAAAATCGAAGCCATCAATCAGACCAAGCTGCTAGGGGAAACCATAGATAACTCACTAAAATTTGATAAACATCTATCTGACGATCAAAAAAATCCACTCTAAACTAGGCGCTCTATACAGGGTTAAACCTTACCTTACACAACAAGCTAGGCTGGCCGCTGCAAGATCCCACTTGCTATCCACCCTCCTATACTGCTCTGAGGTCTTTACTAACCTATCAAAAACCGACCTAAATAAACTAGACTCTTGCTATAACAGAATAGCTAAGTTTGTCACCAATCCAACCTATTATTACTAAAACAACTTTCATTAGCCCATAAAATCATATTTAGCTCTACTGACTGCCCAGCTGTATCAAACCTAGTCCAGCCAAACATAAACTGTAGATTCCTCAGGTCATCCAACAAACTAATGCTAAAAGTAACAGTCTCACAGCTATCACAGAGACTCCCTCTACTCCCATAAAATAGCCAAAGATTGGAACATACTTCTTCAACACATAACTAAAACTCACTCTCCATATTAGATCCAACCTTTCCTTTCCCCGTTTTAAAAAGGAGCTTAAATCCCACCTACTAAACTTGAAATTATGTCATTGCCTTAACCACACATAGTCTTAGTCTGTCCTACTGTATAACCTGTTGCATCTCCTAACTTTCTTTCTCTGTTAGTAATTTCTGTTTAAACTATCCTCCTAAACCCTCAGCTGTACTATTATAGTCCTACTATAGCCCCCTACTTTCTCATCCCCTCCCATTCTCCACACTATTTATATTTTCCCCCCACTTCCTATCAGTCTGTACATTTTCCTTATTTTGAACAATGATTATCTTTTTGTTTTTACTCTTATATGTAGTAAATTTAGACCACTGATATCAGTGCAACCCTTAATGTCCATAATCTTTTCTTTTGTTTTTCTCTTTATAATTAATTTCATATTTGCATTGTTATTTTTAATAGTTTTTGTCCTGTATGTTTATCTTTGCTTATGTTTGCTGGGGCTCTTTCCCCTTGGGTCTCCACTGAAAATGGGTTGCTTACTATCAGTGCAATGCAATAACCTTTTCTTTTTTACAATTATTTTGCATTGTGATTGTTATTTAATATTTGTATATTGTCACTTTATCTTTATTTATGTTTGCTGGGGTTTTTCCCCTCGGATCTCCACTGAAAATGTATTTGTTGCAAACTCGTTGGACTCACCTGGATAACAAATGTAAAATAAATAAATAACTAAAAACCCCAACCTGTTCACATTTAAAACTACCCTGAAAGACTATTTGAATGATAACTGGCTATGCCCCTGTATTGCTCCCAACTAATATTCTTCCAATTTTATCCCACTCATCTCACACATTAGCCCAAATAGTGCTCATCCCACATATGGCCTATCCTACTATCTGTCTTATCTTTATTAATCTTTGTTCCTTCAGATGACCTAACTTGTAAAACTACATGATCAATTTTGTTCTTTCAGAAGTGACTCACACTGTAAAGCTGCATGACTTATGTACCTCATATATATTGTGAAAAAAATAGTACTCCTGTATGCCTGAAACATGCATGTTTATATTGTATTCTGTTATTATATTTTGCTATAATATTTTTAAGCTCATTTACATATTGTTAGCAATGTACTACTTAACCTAAGTACTGGTTGTACCTTAATAATGTTCTTTTTGTTGTGGGACTTTTGTCCCGGGTCTGTGCTAAAAATGTTTTTTTCCAAACCATTCGGACACTATCCGGTTAACAAATGAAAATAAAATAAATGAATAAATAAAATAAAGTGACATCTATGACGGTGTATAGCTTGCTTGGAAAGATTGTATAGCTGGGTGCAGCAGTGGCTGTTCATAGTAGTAGTAAGTGCTTTCCAAGAATGCCATGGCTTGTTTCCTAACTGTAGGTCCAGAAGATAGATAGATTTGCTTGGCACAGCCACCAAGTCCTTCACCCAACAAGGTTGTGACTGAGGTTCATGAGGGGGATAAGGCTGGGTGTACCTCACCAGAGATGGGTTCTGGCTCCTTATCAACAGGTAACTCACCTGTATTGATTGAAGTGGCCTAGATGCAGCAGATGGTGGGGGCTGTAGTGAATGGACAGATGTATGGCTCTTATGGATAGCCTCATGGAGTGAATAGCAGATTTCTTAGAGTGATCACTACCTACCATTAATCCATGAAGGGGAAGTGTGTGGTGCATTACACTGGCCAAAAAAAAAAAAAAAAAACCCAATTCATCACATGGTAATAGATCCCTCTGGGCTGGGATGTGGACCTCATTGCATTCTGCTTGTATCTCACCCTTTTCCCAGCCATGCCTGCTTCCTTCTGCTTACATCTCTGCCCATATCTTGCAAACTGTCCAACCCTTCCCATCAAAATTTGTCTACCCTCTGTTATTTAGGAAGTAGATATACCGAAGCGGCAGAGACTGTTTTGTGCACTTTCTCCCCTATTTGTTTGCAATATTTTGTGTCCCCTCCCCCAATGAATTATCCTAGTCCCCTTTCCTATCCTGTTTTTTCTTTGCAGTCTTCCCTCTCTTTCATTCTCTCTGCCAAGAAAGGCCCTATCCTTGAAAATGAAACAGAGTTTTCTTCCATTACATGTCCTGCATTGTCTTATATGTTTGTCCTTTTGTGTGAGTCTCTCCTTGCTTTTCTCTTTTTTCTTCTTTCATGTATGCGTCTTTCCTTCCCTTTTATGAATCTAGCAGGTAGCCATTTATATGGCCGTCACAATGATGTCATTGTCCATAATACTGGTAGGGTGTGGCAAATGGTGCAGCCTATCTGCAACAAGTACAGGTTTATAGTGAAAAACAAATGTTCAAGTTCACATTGTTTTCATTTATCTCAATATGTAGCAACTGGCTACTCTAAAGATGGTTTCCTGTACGTCCGAGTACACATTTCTATGGTTGCGCTGCATGGCTAGGTCTTCTTGTTGCTACTTGGGTCATTTATATACCTTTAAGCAGGACTAGGTTCCCAAGAACACTATGTGGTTTTATTTCAATATCTATGGTCTACTTTTACTTCCACACAGTGCTTATTACCTGTGAAAACACTGCAAAGATGTACAGTGCACATACCTCTCAAATGTCTAGATTTTGGCAGAATATTCAGATTTTTGTCTCATATTCTTGGTCTGTTCCTCATAAATTTTTGGTTTTCTAGCAGATGATTGCCAAATCATTGAGACAGCCATTTGAGTTTCAAACTTCATACTCTTCAGAAAATTCATCCTAATGGAAAAATGTGTTATTCTATCAACTTTCTAAGTTCATAAAAGAAGTATTCAAAAATTCTCTCTATTTTTGGGCTTTTGCTCCCCCCATTATTTATGGATTTGTCCAGGTTTTTTTTCTGAGAGGTTGAGAGGTATGACAGTGCATCCTTATGAATGTGGCCAAATAGTTATGAGGTGCAGAACGACAGTGACTCCTGAAGTCATGTTTCCAAATAAATTTGTAGTGTACAAACCATGAGTCTCAAATCTCAAGATATTTAACAGTACTTTAGAAACCAGATACATGAACTGTTCAAACATTTAAAATGATTCTAAGGAATGAAAACTTCCATTTATTAAAATGAATTATGTAAAAAAGTAAAATTTTGATGGAAACAGCCAATGGGATATTTAGTTAGAGTTATTAATGTAACATAATGCATGTTCTCTCACAGATATCAATATAGTTTCTAACTTTTAAAAAGGGAGATCTCACCTGTGGCTATAAAACTTTAAAGTTAATGAGGTAGCTACAGTAATTTGCATGTCATGTGGTATATAGCTCCTTTATAGAGTTCCAAGTAAGAATCATGGAGGTTAGACATCTACTGCGTCTCAGTGCTATTTAAACTTCTTAATGTGAAAGCCTCCACTGAAAAAAAATATATATATATATATATATATATATATATATATATATATATATATACACACACACACACACATGGGTCTACTTTATAAGATCGAAAACTTAAAATGTCGAATTTCATTATACCGATATCATAATACAGAATTTTGAAAATGAATTGCAATGCGCAGTCATGATGTACATCTCCCTTCACAAGTGAATTGTTAGTAATGAAAAGAAACATAAATTAATCTGTGCATACTGAAAATTTCTTCAGAAATGAGCCATAGAGTCTTCAAAGAAAACCTGAATTTGTATGTTAAAAACTAACTTTAAATTAATAGGATTCACAGTTTTAAAAGTTTTGCTGTAGCCTGTACAAATGTCAGAGCTGAGTAGTTTGGTAATTTAGTAGTTAGGGAGGTAAATGTGCAGACATTATATTAGAAGCTAAGAAGTTTCCATCTCTGCCATTTGATGTATCAAAGCCGACTGAAAAAGCTTTTAAACAGAGATGGGAATCTGCCGCTCAACGGTGTGCAATAGAACGGACTAAAATATTGCGAGAATGTGACGAGGTAAAACTTTTGGACATTAAAAAATACATTAATACAGTATGTAATAATTTGTTAATGTTGGTTGATAAATCAAAGTTTGAGTTAGGACTGCATGATATACAGGATAAACTTGCAGTATTAGAGAAGAAATTATGTGAGCAAAAACTGTATAAATTAAAGAGAGACCTTAGAGACTATGAGAGTGGTATGGCCTTTTTTAGGCCGACAAATCGGAAAGCTAGATCTCGGGTACATTTTCAGGAAGGGTTAGGTACAACAGAGGGGGAGATATCTTCAGCTTATATTAGTCACCGTCATAGTGATATAGAAGATGAGCGACAATATCCTGCCCTTCCACAATCTAATAATCCACAATATATGCAGAATAATTTTTGTCCCAACCAGAGATTTAACCAACAAAAAAAATGTCAATATGTCAAATACGAGCGGGAGCAGACCAGAGATGAGCCGAACCACCGACAATGGAACAAAAACAACAGTAAAAGAACTAAATGGTACTGAAAAGTTTTTTTATGACACAACGGACTTGGTGTTAAATTTATCAGGTAGTATGTTAGATGAAAATCTGTTAGCTGTTTTAAAATGTGGTTTAAAATTTGTACCCACTGTAATGCCTAGACTACATTGTTTTAAAATTGAGTTTTTTAAAATGGTACGTAAAATGCATTTATGGTATTTTTTTCGAGCACATCATGGTGCTCAGCATATAAATGCTGAAGTGTTATTTAATACTGAATATAGTGATGAAGAACAAGATGATGTTTCAGATGCCTCTTTTGTTTCATGCGGAAGTGAATTAAATGCTTATTGCAATTTAGATACTTCAGACATTAAAGTTTTAAGTAATTTTATGCCACCATTCATTCATGATGGTATTAAAAAATTTCATTCTATGGTGGAATTTGAGTTAGAACTTTCATTTAATAAATTTAATAAGAATAATGTTGAATACAATTTAACTAAGAAATAATGGATGTCTTTAAAGAAATTTTCGGAGCAGAAAGAGTTGGTGATTAAACCCTCAGACAAGGGGAATAAGATTGTTGTGATGCATTACCTACAATATAGAAAAATGTGTTATGATTTACTTAATGATGTTAAAGTTTAGGAACTGGTAACACGATTGAAGCTGGAAGAAGCTAAATTGAAATATACCCACTTAATTAATAAAGGGTGGAGACTGGGCTATTGGTCTGAATCAGATGTTGAAAAAAAGTTGTCATGTGATAGGTCTGATATGGCATATTTTTATTGCCTGCCTAAAGTGCACAAACAATTGAGAGACCCCCCCCCCCGTAGACCAATAGTCTCAGCCAGGAAATATTTCTTACATAATTTGGGTATTGTATTGCACAAATATCTGTTTAAAGAAGTAGTCCGTCTTCCACTGTACATTAAAGATTCTTTTGATTTTTTGGGTAAGATTAATAAAATAAGATGGAAAGAAAGTATGTTTTGGATGACATTGGACGTTAAAAGCTTGTACACCAATATTAAACATAGTTTTGGTATGGAAGCTCTTGAGTTGTACTTAGATGATAGCCCAGTGGCACATTATGTGATGGAATTAGTGAGATTTAGTTTAAAAAACAATTATTTTTGTTTTGAAGACAAAATTTACCATCAGTTGCAAGAAACCTCAATGGGTTCGTCTTTCGCCCCTATGTATGCAAATCTTTTTATGGGGATGGTTGAGACCAAGTACATTTATACACATTGTTTTTTTAAGAAATATGTAAAGAAATATTATCGATTTATAAACGATTTGGTTTTTTTATGTGATGTCAGAATTTATTGAACAATTTATGACAGAGTTGCATGAAAATAGGTTCAACCTACAATTTGATGGTTTACACTGGGGTAGAAAGATTTCCTTTTTAGACATAATGTTAGAAGGTATAACTGGTAAGGAAGTTGCCACAGGGCTATAAAGAAAATTTGATGTAGTAAATCAATTTATGTTAGGTAATAGTTGTCATCCGATCCACACTTTAGAATCATTACCATATGGTGAATTTTTAAGAATATCCAGAATTTGTAACAGCAATGATGATTTTGAAATGGAATTACTAAGATCATCAGATATGTTTAGAATGAGGAAATATAATATTGATGTTGTTGAGAAAAGCATGGATAGAGTCAGAAAGGAGAGATATAGAAAAGAAAATAATATAATAGACATCCAAAAGAAAATATGAAGGTATATAAAAATATAAATAGTTTTTTTGTAGTTCTAACATATAATTTGTTGAATGAGACTGCTAAACAAATTATAAAACATTATTGGCAATTATTATTTAAGTTTCAAGAGCTGACAGGTTTAGTAGAACAGAATTTGGTATTTTCTTATAAGAGAGGAGCAAATCTGAAAGATATGTTTGTTCAAACAAAGTTCATGAGACCACAAATAAGGTTAACACAACAGATTCAGTTTTTAGGTACTGCTCCTTGTGGTAGATGTTTGTGTTGCAAACATATTGTGAAGACTTTTTCTAGTATTAATAATATTAAAATTGAAGCTGCTGTGACATTTAATTGTTTAACAGAGAGTGTAGTCTATGCTACAAAATGTGGATGTAATAAATTTTATATAGGTCAAACAAAGAGAATGTTCAAAATTAGGTTAGTAGAACATTTAAGGGACATTAGAATTAATAAAAAAGAAAGCCCCTTAGCTCAACATTTTAAATTATATCATGAAAGTGATCCTAAAGATTTAACAGCTACAGTATTACAACAAATACAGGTAGAAAATGTGAATCATAAGAGAAATATGTTATTATATAAGGAGACTATTTTTATTTTGAAATTTGGGATTTTGATCCCACAAGGTTTAAATATAGATTGTTGCTGGAAATGTGTTGTTTAGTTTAAGAAATGTCTCTTTTTAAGTCATACTGTTTAAATAGAAATTTAAATATTTAAATGTTTAATTATTTAATTGGTTAAGTATTTTATTGAATACTTAAGGGTATAAAATGTGAATCAGTATTATTTTGAATTTACTCCTTGAAGGCTAAGCATTAGCCGAGGTGCTAGAGTGTTTTTTAATAAACTGGGATTTACTTGACTACAAGTTGTTTGCTTATTATCTACTTGATCTACGTTTTTCGTACTGTGGATTATATTAGAACAGTTCCTCCCCTATTGGTCTGCGCAGAAGTGGACGTATCCTGTGTGATTGACGTTCCCCTCCAGCTGAGCGGAATGGGAAATTTGCCCATTTCCTCAATGTAGTGTGATCTCAGAGTTGGTATATTTAATTTGTGGAGATAGTTGGGTGTGCAGGGGGAATAGCCCCCTTGCAAAAACATAAAAAAAAAAAATAATTTGTTGTAGGCAAGTTGGCGAATCTTCAGTGAATATTCATGTGGCTGATGAATATATGTCCATGAATATTCATTGGCCAGTGAGTATATGTCTATGAATAGTCACTGGGAATTCTAACACATCAGCAGGTATTGGCTGTTTGGCGAGGTTTAGGTGGGAGTTTGTGTTGCTCACTAGGGGAGGTACAGTTTTTATATATAGCTAACGTAATGTCTGCATTTTGGTATCACTAATGTCGGCATCCTGAGGTTTCATTATTATCACAGTCGGTAATTTAAACTTTTCAGTGTTTTCAAAAGTCAGGATTGTAGTCTCGGTATAATGAAATTCGTCATTTTAGGTTTTTGATGTTATGAAGTAGATCCCTATAGTGTGTGTGTGTGTGTGTGTGTGTGTGTGTGTGTATATATATATATATATATATATATATATATATATATATATATATATATATATATATGGTTCCCTATTAGAATCATGAAACACTATAAGCCTGAAAGTCAAAATCCTGAAAACTAATGACTGAAAATGCAAAATCTCGAAAATGCAAAATCCTGAAAGTCAAAATCCTGAAAACACCAATAATGCTAATATGTCACTATAAAGACACTAATATCTACCAACTGACCCTGACCCTAACCCTAACCCTAAGGTCCGTCACTATCGCACACTCACCTGACCCGCGCCCTAACCCTAACTCACTTAAAATGCCCCTAACCCCAATATTTGTCACTATTGCATACATGCCTAACCTGCGCCCTAACCCTAACTCACTTATACCGCCCCTAACCCTAACATAAAACCAACCGCACACTTACCTGGACCCAACGCATGACCTAACACCACAGGGCTAACAATAGGTTCATAGGTTCATAGGTTCATACTAGGCTATCTGCCCGAGGGCATTTATAAGCCTAGCCCATAGTTTTGTGGCTTACGCCACCCCTTTAGTTTGGAGAAACTATGCCCATTATTTTGCTGTGCCTCTGTCGAGCAGTGACACTGAGGTAACCCCTGGGGTGTATCTGCGATCTCCCATCCATTGGTCAAGATTCCTCTTGAACAAGGCCAGCGAGGTGCTCTGCCTCACATAAACCGGGATTTTGTTCCACAATATAGGGAGTCTTTGGGTGATGAATCTATCCCTCCAGCACGTCCTATTAATAACCGTGTCGAGGTTTAAGTCTCCTGCCCTTGTGGCTCTGAGGGATCTAGATTTTTTGAGATGAAGCATGTTCATCAAATCTGGGTTTGACATGGCCTTGTATGTCAGGCATAGGTCACCTCTGAGCAAGCGGTAAGCAACTGAATATAACTGGAGTTCTTTCAGTCGGGCAGCATAAGACAGATTTTTGAGACCCTTTATCCTTTTGGTGAGGAACTTTTGTGGCCTCTCCAGCTGCTGCAAGTGTCGGGTCAGATACATTCCGAATGGGGCATTGTACTCGATCATTGGTCTGATGAGTATAGGGAGACTATGACTTCCCTTGGTCTAGATGTGAATCCCTTCATGATAAGGTGGGCAATGTAGAAGGTCTTCCTAACTACTTTAGCAATATGAGTGTCGAATGAAAGGCTACTGTCAACCTGGGTTCCCAGGTCCCTAATAACTTCTTCTGTGTTCAGGGGATTGCCACCTATATGGTAGCTAGGGGTAACCTTATTTTTCCCGAAGGGTATGACTATGCATTTCTTGGCATTTAACTTTAGGCCATGGCTCTGGCACCAGTTATCCGTTTCTGTGAGACCCTTCTGAAGGATATCTGTGTCGGATGTGTTTTCAACTACGGCCCAGTTTGCAGTCATCTGCAAACTTTGTCAGCCATAACCCTCCTGTGTTTGCTTGTACTTCAGAAAAGTAGATGCCAAACAAGAGTGGGCCCAGGACTGAGCCCTGTGGGACACCACTTGTGACAGGCTTTGAGTCTGACATGGCGCCAGCAACTCTGACCCTGTGGGTTCTGTCACTCAGCCAGTTTGCAACCCATCTTGTAATGTATGGGTTTACATTTAAGTTGATGAGTTTTTCAATGATACCCGAGTGAGGTATTGTATCAAAAGCCTTCGCCAGGTCTAGGTAGGCTGTATGGACTGCCTTTCCTCGTCAATGGCCTTGGTGACTGTTTGAAAAAGTCAACCAAGTTTAGAAGGCATGATCTGCCTTTGACAAAGCCAAACTGGGTTGGATCCAAAGTCTGCAAGTTCCCTATGTCTTTATTTATGAGATCCATTATGATCCTCTCCATGGCTTTGCAGATAAGGCTTGTCAAGCTAATGGGACGGTAATTTCCAGGGTCGGTGGAGGCACCGCCTTTGTGGAGTGGGACCACAGTCGCTGTGCGCCACTCCCTGGGTACGTATCCGGAGGTGAGACTAAGATTAAACAGCTGTCCTAACTGTGGGTTTAATTCCTCGTTGAGTTCATGGAGCACACAGCCGAGGACACCATCAGGTCCCATGGATGCTGTATTCTTTGCCTTGGAGAGAGCAATTCTCACCTGGGCGTTAGAGATGTTTGGGGGGCTACAATCATTTGGTATAGATATCTCTCCTTTAGGGAGGGGGGAGTTTGCACTGAACCTTTCAGCCAGTATGTTGGCAATGTCTGTAGGATCAGTAATCTTCACATCATTTTGAACTAATTCTGAGCATATCTGGGAGTTTCCTCCTAGGTTTCTGACATAGCTAAAGAATGCCTTATGGTTGTCTTTAGAGTCCTTAGCTATTTTTTTCTCAAAATTAGCTTTGGATGATTTTATGAGAGCTCTTAGCTTTTCACTTATAGTGATCAGCGGTGTCTTACCTTTTAAGGATTTTGCTCTATCTTGTAGTAGCTTTCTCCTTTTGTTGTAGAGTTTGTTTATGGCTGGGGTCCACCAGACTGGACGCTTGCCTTTGGTACAAAGAGTCTTTGTTTTGCTTGGGATTACCTGATCCATGCAGCCCTGCAGGTACTGGTAGAAGGCATTTGTAAGTGATTCAGCGGTTTGAGTAATGTTAACCGCCGGCTCAGGGGCCTTAAAGGAGACCACACTAGTCTTTAGAAGTGTGAAGTCGGCTTCGAGAAGTTCTTTACTGTGGTCTTTTTCATTTCGGGTGGGGGCGGGATGAGGACCTCCAGCGAGATTAGTTTGTGATCAGATCTCACCAGTGAGGGGTATACTTCCGGCGTTGAACATTGTGCTCCCATGTTCGTGATGATAAGATCAAGTATGTTTTCTCCTCTTGTGGGGATGGTGACTAGTTGTTCCATGGCATTTGAGTTTATGAATTCCAGGAACTTTTGGGCTAGAGTGTTTGGGCTTGAGTAGTGTTCCCAGTCTATATTAGGGTAGTTGAAGTCACCTAGTATGATGGTGTTCGGATACATTTATCCCCTCCAGTGTTTTCAGGAAGGCCATATGAGGTTCCTGAGTTTGCGAGGGTGGCCTGTAACATGCTACAAATTGCAGAGCAGTCTTGCCTATGGTTAATTGCACCTGGATGGTTTCCGATGCATCGTGCGATGCCACCAATCTTGAGGTGTGGGTGTCCTTGATGAATATGGATACCCCTCCTCCTTTCTTGGTATTGTCCAGGTTTTGGGGCTGGAGCATGATATGAGGTAAAACCTGATAGTGCTGGGGTGCTCTCAGGAGCCTTGAACCAGGTTTCTGTCACAGCACAGACATCGATGTTCTCCATACTGAGAAGGGCCTCGAGTGCGTGCATCTTGAGGTTGAGACTTCTGGCATTGAGCAGCATTACCCTTAGTTTTTTTTCTTTGTTTTGTTCTAGGGTGGTAGGTTTAGAATTTGAGCCTTGCCTAAAAAGGCACTATGGGGGTGGCAAGAGCCTTTGCCAAAATCCAGAATCCCAGGGTGACAAGTGCAAGCTGTCCCTTGCGAAGCAGCGTGGCTTGTCCAGCATGTCATCCCAGGCAGACAGACATTGGATCCCCTTTGAATGACACCAGAGTTTAAGCCAATTGTTAAAGCTGATCATCTTATCTCTGTATTGTGGCATCATTCTTGGTGAAGGTAGGATACTGCTCAAGGTCAGGGTCATACCTGCTTGGGCTACATAATCAGAGAGCTCCTCTATGTCTCTTTTCATGTAGTCCAAGGAGGTACGTCTCAGGTCGTTAACATCACCGTGGACAATGATTGAGTCGTACTTGTACCTGCTGTTGAGAGACCTGAGTGCATGCGTTATGTGGCGGATTCTAGCACCCGACAGACAGCTTACTGTGACCTTCTCCTTACTCAGTCTGGTGAGCGGGACGTCAGTGTGTCTGACTATGGAGTCACCAATGACTAGTGTGTCTGGCATTGTGTTTGGCCTTAAGGGCTGTGACTGCTTGACACTCTGACTGTGTGGTCTATGTGTTGCAGGTGTTGTGTTCTGAGGTGGTAGTTGTTTGGGTGTCTGCTTTGGTGGCCTCTGCTGTTTTGGTAGATTTTTGATCAGAGCCTCCGAGTATGTCTTTGTGTGTTTATGTGTATGATTTGAGGTTGTGATGGTATTATGTGAGACTGGGTCTATAGTGTGTGTGGTTACCTTCTCCTCCTGTCTGGTCAAGCCAGTCCTATGTTGAGAGAGCTCAGCCTCCAGTTTGGCCGTATAGTTGCATCTCTCGCATGTATTTGTGTTTTGTGGGAGGAGGAGAGGGTTGTCTGTGTACATGAGGCAATTGTAACATTGCCTCAATATTCCCAGGTTCACCAGCTGAGCAGGAGAGGACATTAGCAACTGATCCCTCGACATGCTAGAAGGAATAGGCAGAAAAACTTAAGAAAAGGTTCTGGGGGATGTGGGTGACCGAGAAATGGGGTTTGCTTTTTGGGGTACTTTCTATAACAAGAGTGCTGTATCGAGGTGATAAGTACTGTAGGAGCAAGTGCTTCGCTATACAGATAGAGAATAGTCTACTTGGGAGTCAAGTAGAGATAATTTATAGTTGTAGGATACACTAAATAGGACAGTAGTATACTTTGAGGAAGGTAGTTTTAAGGGAAAATTTGAAGAGTGGACTTTAGGTAGCCCTAATAGTTTAAATCTGATTACCGGCGCTGCCCTAGTGTGCAACGGTAGCAGCTCCACGCTAAATCGTGCTAAAGCTAGCGTGCTTTATAGCAGGGGCTGGAAAAACAGGAAATGACCCAAAATGGCCGGCCAATTACTAGTTGCTGCTTCTAACCACTCCTCTGAGTACAAACAAGCAGCTCAGTACTCCCACTCCCACTGGTGAGTAAAGAAACTACCTCTGGCCACACAAGAAAATGGAGGAACACAGAAACCAAATACAAAGCCCAGGGATCAGCAATATCTGATCACTGGAACAACTAGCTAGGAAAGTTTAGGAAAGGAGAAATATTTTTTTTTTTTTTTGCAAACAGACAGAAAAAAATGCAGTAAATGCTTTGTTTTCGACTAAATTGCTATCAAAGTCTGGTACACTTGAGTGTATTAGCCTGTTTGTTACTTTTAAGCAATACTTTAGCCCACAAGTGCAATCAACAATATAAGCTCACAAAAACAGGAAAATAAGGTAATAAAACAGTAATATAGGCACAAACAGTAGTCGAAAAGCTCAAAAGATCGAAAAATGCAAACTAAAAGTTTAAAAAATACTTATGATCAAGAAAGTTGCTTTTTCTGCTCTCTGCTGGCATAGGAACTCTGCAGGGGACCACGAGGAGCTATGCCTAGTTCTCTAATGCCAGAAAAGCCTGCCAAAGCGTGCTTTATAGCAGGGGGCTGGAAAAAACAGGAAATGACCCAAAATGGCCGACGAATTACTAGTTGCTGCTTCTAACCACTCCTCTGAGGACAAACAAGCAGCTCAGTACTCCCCACTCCCACTGGTGAGTAAAGAAACTACCTCTGGCCACACAAGAAAATGGAGGAATAGCAAAGCCACAATGACGTCAGTATGTCCATTTTGTGTTTTCAGGATTTTGCATTTTCGAGATTTTGCATTTTCAGTCAGTTTTCAGGATTTTGACTTTCAGGCTTATAGTGTTTCAGGATTCTAATAGGGAACCATATATCTATATATATAAAAAAAAAATATATATATATATATATATATATATATATATATATATATATATATATATATATATATATATTGCGCACACAACACACATACATGGTAGTTTGCAGAGAATTAAAGCTATGAGATTCAAGTGCTGGTTTCTGTAGTCTAACTGATGCACCAGCTGTTACACTGATATATGCACAGAGAAAGAGGGAAAGAGAGAGAGAGAAAGAAGAATCAGCACACAGGATTAAAGGTATGAGGTGTTAATGAGCTGCTTCTTATAATTTAGGGATTTAGTCCCACAGTCTCTGATTTTTTTTCAGGAAAATGAAGTAGCACTACCACGGAATAAATGTTCCTGCGATGTAAAAAATGAAAATAATAATGCAGAAGGTATGGAACATCCACAGGAACAAACCACAGCTAACAAAAAAATCTTTCTGCAGTAAGAAGTCTCTCCACTGTTGTAGTATAAATCACCTGGTGCAAACACAATTCTGTTAATCACACCATGTAGTCGAATAAAACACTTTTATTAACAAAAATGGTAAGCGCTTTCACCTATAAGGCTTCTTCAGACCAAATAAATGTAAACAAACATTCAGCCTCCCTTATATAGGCCTCCTCATGTATTATTCATTAATCCAGTAAAATTACTCATGCTGACATCATTTCCTGGGCTATAAAAATGTATGACTAAATGGGTCTACCTGAGATGGTCGACAAGCCATTTGATCGACTTTTATTTGGTCGACAATTCATTTGGTCAACAGGCAGATTTGCCCCCCTCCCCAATGTTGTGCAACCCTGGAGTTGATATATATAGTTAGGGGGGTGTGGGGGCATAGCCCCCCACATTGGGGGGTGTGGTGGGCGAAGCCCCCCACATAAAACTGCTTGTCGACCAAATGAACTGTCGACCAAATGAAAGTCGATCATTTGGCCTGTCGACCATGTGATAGGGATCCGACTAAATATATAGTTACATGAGACAATACTTCTATAGTAATTCATGTTCTTACAAAATTCTTCCATGTTAAGACAATCCTTAAAACATCTTTTGCTGTTAAGAAGCTGATCATAGCAATATATAAAAACAATGAAAGCATTTTCAAGAATGATGCATTGTATATAAACACAGACCAAATAAATATGTTGAATAAATAAATGAATAAGAGTTCATACATATATGTATATAAAACTCAAAATAAATCTAATAAATATACATATATAAAATCTATGTATGAATAAAAAATGTATATAAAATATATGTGTGTGTGTGTGTGTGTGTGTGTGTGTGTGTGTGTGTGTGTGTGTGTGTGTGTGTGTGTGTAAAAAAGGGGGGGGTATATTATTTAATAGACTTGAGTTTCCTATTTTGCAGGACCGGTTTGAGGGGTACTTTATCATTGAGTCCCGGTCTCTTATCTGCTCTAAGCTTTATGATCCATTTAGTCTCACAGCCTTCCATAAAGTTTTTTACATCTCCTCCTCTATAACTCGGAGTAATAACTTGTATGACAGAAAACTTAAAACAGTGAAGTGGACCCGCTTCTAGTGTATGTCTAGCTAATGCATTATTTTCAGATTTAAGGAGTATGTGGTAAACATGTTCCCTCATTCTCTCTCTCAATTTCCTGTCAGTTTTACCAACATAAAATGCATCGCAGACTGCGCACCGAGCAAGGTAAACCACATGTTCTGTCTGACAATCTGCATTTATATAAAAATTGTGTTCTTGTAGTGTAACTGGGTGTATAAAGAGAGTTCTGGTGTCTATGTGATTGCAAAAATTACATCTATTGCAGGGTTTCATCCAAGATGTCATATTATCAGTATTCTTCTTCCCCATAATTCTTGGATGGCACAGGAGCTGTTTCAAATTCTTTCTGTTTTTAAAAAGGAAACTTGGTCGTTCTCCTACTATCTCTTTGATATCCTCATCTAGGGTTAAAATATCCCAATGTTTCTGTATAATGTCTCTCAAATTATTGGTGTCTAAGGTGTAAAACATTGGTATTTTCACCTGATCACTTATTTCTTCTCTCAGCACTTCACCCATTGAGGTACTTGCACTGGAGAAGTATGGACAGGCTCTGGTTGCCCGTAATGAACTGGCTTCTTCAACAGCAGTATTAATTTCATTCATTTTATAATTCCTATCTAAAAGTCTTATCTTCAGGTCCTCTAGCTCGTGTTTATACCCCTCCTGTGTTGGATTTAACCTAGATGCTCTCATGGCTTGGCCTTTCGCTACATTCCTAAAAACATACCCTGGGTGCATGCTCTTCCTGTGTAACAATGTATTTCTGTAGCACACTTTCCTATGGATCCCTGTATTCAGTATACCATCCTCCAGTCTTTCAATATGTACATCTAGGAATGATATACTGTGTCGTGAGTGTTCCATTGTAAAATCCAGGTACTCAGTAAGACCATTTACCTCTAACATGAAATCATGTAGATGTGTTTCATCGCCTGTCCAAATTAAAAACAAGTCATCCACAAAATGTCTGTAAAACCCTACATGCGCCTTATAACTATCTAGAGGAAAAAGTTTCTCCTCTTCCCAAATGGCCATAACAATGTTGGCGTAGCTGTTGGCACAAGAAGTGCCCATTGCTACGCCATCATTCTGTATGTATATTTCCTCATTACACATAAAAATATTATTATACAATATGGTTTCTAAGAAAAGGGTCAATAAATCTATAAAACGTGCTTCATTGGTTGTGTGTATCAACATATATCTGTGTATTTTCTCTACACTCTGGTTGTTGGGTATAACAGTAAAAAGACTTTTCACATCCAATGTAACTAACATATATGGTGTATCATCAGTTATGTTTCTCATGTAATCATAAAGATCTAATAAAAATTGTTTACTATCCTTCAAAATGTGAGTGTTGGCATTCACCACTGGTCTAAGATAATATTCTACATAAATTGATAAGGGCTCGGTTACCCAACCTCTCCCTGCTACGATGGGCCTTATAGGGGGATTGTTGAGAGACTTGTGTACTTTGGGGAGTCCTTGAATAATCAGTAATAAGGGATTATTCACCCTCAAGAATTTAAATAAGTCTAAATTGATATATCCACTCTTCAGCACATCATCTAACATATCATACATTTTAAACACTCTATTTTCCACTTCCTCTATATTAATTCTAGAATAGTACCTCTCTTCTTGTAATAATGTCGCCAAACTTTGTCTATAATTATCATTGTCCATGATCACAATAGGACCTACTTTATCCACTGGTCTAATAATAATGGAATCATCATTACATAAATCATTCAGTGCTGTCTGTTTAAATGTAAGGCTACTATTTTTTCTGTTCTTAGTAGACTTATTCATCTTGTGTATAACATCTTCTACTAATTTTGTAAAAGCATCCAATAATGGATGCAAATTCGGAGTGTATGTACCAGGCACCCGAAAGATAGGTCTTTCTATATTATTCATCCTGCTACCAAATTCTAACTTCAGCTGGGCATTTCGTGAGAACATTTTAATGTCTATAATAGTATCCAGAAGATCACTTCTCTTAGTTGGTATAAATGATAGGCCCATATCAAGGACCTGAACTTCATGTGTGGTTAAATTTCTATGTGATAAATTCAATACTAATGAGTGTCTATCCGTTCCCACATCTTTTTCAATGTTGGCCCTGTGTGCTCTCCACCTGACCCTTTTCCATTTCTGTCTCCCTTTACCTCTGCCGTTTGCCTTGGTGCTGTGTTTTTTTTTAACTATTGCTGTCAGTCATTAATCTTGGAAATTGGAGTATGGATAGCCCCATATGTTGAAAACTGCAAACTGGGTAAAATAACTACTTCAAAAACGATGCTGATCCTCTCAAAGATGGTCTGCAAAATTATGCATCTGATACACTAGTAATGAATTCTACTTTAATGTCAGTTAATGAAGCATCACAAAACCTAGCAAAAAGGGGTGAATGTTATCAGTACAAAATCAATGATTACATCATTAAAATGACACTATCAAATATCTAGGGACAATGGTAAACAGCAATTTAAACTTTGTGCAGGATGTGGCTACCGAAATCAGAAAACATATTCCAGAGTCGATGTAATTCTAAATGGCAGGTCTAATCACTGCAGGGAGACTTCTGTATCACTTGAGTCCTCAATCATCTGACCCATTAATTAATGCAATGCTGTGTTTTCTAGCCTTTAAGCAGGCTTTCGGAAATAGACTTGAAAAGGCACGTTTTCTTACTAGAAATTTCACAGGGTGAGAAACTTCATCTGTTCAGAAAAGCTACAGGCGCAGTCACTGTATTCTTCTTTTATAACTTACTTAGAGGTGACCTGTACTTGGTGTAAAAGGTAACATCTGATATATTTCTACTGGAAAGTCTATGCCTGGAAATTACTACTGGGAGAGCTAACAACTGACTAGAGAATATAATATTAAAAAATACACATAAATAATATAAAAGATGTGACAGACACATTAAACAATGCCTTTTATGATTATAAAAGAAGCTTAGAATCAAATGTCAGTCTAACTTCCTTCATAAATAATCTTGCTACATACACACAAGCACACACAGACACACACACACACACACACACACACACACACACACACACACACACACACACACACACACACACACACACACACACACACACACACACTCTATAGGTTTTATATGGGTTTTGGGATCAAGGTTGTTGAAGGTCAGATGAACCTATAAAGTTTGCAAATTTTAGTATTTTGACCTTGAACTTGCAACACGCATTCTTAGAACACATCAACAGTACACCTGTTGGTTCCCAGTGTGAAGGCAGACTAGTAATAAATGCCATATTTACCAGGTAATGTTAAGAGCCATACTACCAGTTAAATCCAATGTCACATTCTCTTATAATGCCAGTGACAAATTACTATGCAACACCATATGATATATTACTGTGTAATGTCATTGTAATCTAAAAGTGAAATCATGAATATATGGCAAAGTACTGCCAGTGTCATATTAGTAAACAATGCCTCTGCCATATTATTACGCAATGTTAATTATACTGTAATGTCAGAGTCATATTGCAAGGTGCAGCCGATGCCAAATCGCCATGTCATTCCATTGTGACAATATAATGTCAAGTTCCTGTATGCTGATGTCATATCACATGATGCCACATTCTATGTAATGCTAGTGCCATGTTTCTATATAACACTGTGATGATGTGAGTGAGATATTGCTAGCTATGCCAGAAGAAATAGGGCAGTGGATTTGTAACATATGTCAGCATAGCTAGCTGGAGGTTTGTAAAGAATTTTATGTTAAACTGATTTGTACAGATGCTTCTGTTGAAAATGTATTTGTAAAGTTGCTTGTGTTAAAGAAATGTACCAACAGTGGGTCCTGCTGGACAGAAAAGAAATATACCTGTATGTCAAACTGTATTGTAACTGTTGAAATGAATATATTGTAACAGAGGATACTAGAAGAGAAGAAGTTAATCTCAGACCAGCTGACTTTGACAAATAGTCCAGAATTGAATTAACTGGTTTAGGCCATAAAGATTGTATCTCACAGTTCTGACTGCAGCCAGAGATGAAATATCTGTGAGAAGCCTGGCTTACTAGCTGTGTAGGAAGAGTGGAAGTGTTCAAATTGTTTTACAGCTTCCAGATGTTGTAATAAATCTTAACAAAGCCCTAAGTGTGTGCATTATAAGAAATATGTGCTAGATTCTGGTTCAGTTTTTAGTAAAAGGGGTAGTGAGGGAACCAGAGTCAGATGACCAGATGTGATGTCATTCTACAGTCAGCACTGAAATGATATTCAGATATTAGTGAGAGAGGTCACTGAGCTGTCAGCAGTCTGTTTGTAAAACCTGACAAGGAAAACCACACTCACCTCATATTGCCTTGCTCTAGTAAGTGAACTATGGAACAGTAATTCTTTAGATCAGTCAGGAAAATATAGTGAGATTAGTTTATTTATTTGACATTTGTTTACCGGGAAAGTCTGACTGGGTCAAGGACCCATTTTCAGTGGAGGCCCGGGGAGAAAAGTTTCAAATGAATACATACAGTTAAAACATAATACATAAACAAGACAATACCAAGTATAAAGCACACCCAAAATAAGTGATTAATACTACATAAGTACAGATACGTAGATACAGTAATAGAACATGTACTAGAAAGATGATATTAAATAAAAGTGATGTTGCAGGTTACACCTTTTTTTTCTTCATTTTGTACAGGAAGGATTGAGATGGAGAGTGAGGATTAGGCAAAGGGTTATAAAATATAAGAAATATATGTTTAGGAGAAATGTGGAGTAGGATGGAAAAAGTTTCAAGGTGCATGAAGAGTCTTAGTTGGATATGGTAATGGTTAGTGGATGAGATTCAAGGTCTTGGGATCACCAGGTTTAGAAAGGAAAGACCCTATTGGGTGAATGGAGTTCACCTCTTAGGAAAAGAGCAGGGGCAGTTCTGAGTAGAGAGAAAGTATTTTTTAGAGTGTGTTTGAAGTTGCTGAAACTGTCAATGGCAGTAATGTCTGTTGGCAAAGAGTTCCAGAGCTTAGCAGTAGCATGAGAGTATAGGCACTATCCAGCTCTTTTGTTTGGAATGTAGACAGTTAGAAGTTGTTTGTTTTCAGAGCGGAGGGTTCTGGTAGGAATGCAGGGTTTTAGAACAGATTTGAGGGCTGGGCAACTAACAGGAGAATATATTTTATGTGAAGAAAACAGTTGAACTAGGTTTATGTGGTGTGTGAGTTCAAGCCACTTTAGTTCTTTCAAGGCTAGGCAGTGATGTGAATGGCAGAAGTAGCCTGTGACAAATTTGGCAATTTTATGGTAGCAGGCCTGGAGCTTGTTTTTAAGAGAAGATTGTAAATTGGTGTATAAGGGGCCTGCATATAAAAGAGTGAGGGAAACAAATAAGTGTTGGCGAGGGTTTTTCTGGCAGAGTTATCCAGGAAGGTTTTCTGTCTATAGAGAGTTCCTAGCTTGATGTGAGTTGTTTTAATGCTATTGCAGATGTGGTGGTCAAAAGTTAGTTTGATATCCATGGTAACGCCCAGCAGTTTGGCTGTGGGAACCATTTGAATTTCTGTGTTATCCAGTGAGTATATTTTGAAATCAGATGAGACTGGTTTTGTTGAGAATAGCAAGTTTTTTTTTTTTTTTAGGATTTAGGAAAAGCTGAGCTTCTCTCAGCCATGTCTCTATTAAGTTTAAGAAGGTTTGGGTGATTTGCTGAAGATGTATGTTATTAGAAGAGGAAATTATGGTAGTGTCATCTACATATTGGATAATGGAGCTAAGGGGTAATGAGGTGTGGAGATTGTTAGTAAGAATATTGAAATGTAAGGGTCCAAGAATGGACCCTTGTTGTACATCAGATATGTTGGTCTGATATTGAGATAGTTTGGCGGTTGGATAGGTAGCTTGCAAACCACTGGAGGGATGGTGCAGCGCAGCCGACAATGGATAGCTGATGAAGGAGCTTGTTGTGGGACACTGTGTCAAATGCATTTGATAGGTCTAATAGTAATACAGAGGTGATCTTACCAGAGTCAATGGATTTGGACACAGTGTCCATGAAGGAGATTAGGGCAGTGGTAGTGCTGTGTGATGGGCGAAAGCCATGCTGAGTAGGGGTAATTAGTTTGTTTTGGGTTAGATGGTGAAGCAATTGCTGATGTATGCATTTCTCCAGGAGTTTGGAAAGATGAGAGAGGATGGAGATTGGTTGATAATTGAATAGCTCATTGGAGTTGCCCCCTTTATGTAAAGGGGTGATGACAGATTTTTTCCAGAGGTTAGGGACATTACACTCTGCTATGGAATGATTTATAAGGATGCTGATAGGATATGCTATGGATTCTGCAGCAAGTTTTAAGTATTCAGGAGGGAGGTTGCTAGAGGAGAGGGACCATGGTTTTTGTTTTTGCAGTAATTTTTGAATGAGAGAGGTAGGGACAGGTTTAAGAGAAAAGGGGATAGAAGATATAGCACTAGTTTGTTGAGGAGGAGAGGGGTGGTTGTTGTTTGTGCATTAGTCATGAGATGAGGGTGTAGGTGGATCAGAGATGGGGCATGAGGTAGTTGTAGCAGCAGGATTTGTTAACAATTTGGTAATGCTATATATAAAATGAGAGTTAAACAGTTTAGCTATCTCTGAGGGAGGTTAGTCAGGGTATGGTGTTGGAGTTTGTTTAGTGCTTGGGGTAAGGAGGTTTGAAATATGTTTCCAACATTTCTATGGGTTGTTCTTGTGGTATGTCAGTTGGCTGGAAAAGTATTGTTTTTTGTCTAAGTTCACTAGCTTTTTGCTCTGTTTCGTAATTGTTTATATTTGCTTAGGTTAGCGTCAGATTTGTTTTTGTGTCATTCCTTCCAGGCTTTATCTTTATCTTTTAAATGTTGTTTGGTATTTTTTTAGCCAGGGAGCATAGTTAGATTTTATTCTTTTGGTGCACAGAGGGGCTAAGCTGTTAAGTAGTATCTAGAAGTACATTGTTGAAGTATACAAGGGCATCTTCTAGTGGTAGTGCTTTAAGTGGATTTCAGTTAGTGTATTTTAGGATTTCATTAAATCTTTGTTCATCAAAGGTTCTGAGATTTCTGGTGGTTTTGTATGCATGGGTTCCTTCAGTTTGCTGTGTGGTTCTATATATATGAATATGGGTAGGTGGTCACTAAGAGTATTACTTAGAGTGTACAGGGTAGAGTATTTGCCAGGAGTAGAAACTAGTATCTAATCAAGAGCTGCACCTAGGATATTATAGTTATGCATATGGGTGGTATTGGAGACAAGCTGGGTATAACCATAGAGGTTTATGGTGTTAGTGGGGCAATCAATTATCAGATCGTGACAGTTAATATTGATATCTCCCATAATTACAGTTTCATTACAGATGTTTTTTGACATCCAGAAAAGGACATATTCCATTGTTTGGATGTTTTGCCCAGGGGATATACATAGTCCAACAATGCATATTTGTTTTGTTAATTTGTAGGCTTCCAATTAAAATATCGGAGTTGTTGAAGGTTGGTGTTTCTTTGGGGAAAGGTATGATTGTCATGATGTTAGGATAGATAAAGGCTACCCTGCCACCATTTTGTTGGTTTTGTCTTTTTTAAGTATATTATAGCCTGTGGGTATTGTTTCAGTATCATGGATATGGGGCTTTAGCCAAGTTTCTGTAATAACTAGAATATCTGAGGTGTACTGACATAACCAAGCATGGAATTCTGTGATTTTGTTGCAGATACTATGTGTGTTTAGGGATATGAGAAGAATATTTTTAGGGTTTAGGGTTTAACAGAGGAAATTATGGTTGGGGGCCCTGGGATGGGGTGATGTCCCCACACAGGGATAGGATATGTTGCTTGGAAAGATAATGTTTGAGGTATAGCGTAGGTTTACTTTTCCTGCCAATTATGTAAAAGTTAGGTTTAATAGGGATGTTGTGGGAAGGATTTGAGTTTTGAGATATGCATAGGGTGATACTGAATTCTGCTTGCTGATATGTTATCAATGCTTTCTGTAAGCTTGTCATGCTTTAGAGTGAGAGTAGAGTGTGTAAATGTTGGTGGGGATGGGGTATAGTTCACAGAGGAAATGTGGATTAGGAGACTGATACAAAACGTTAGAAGCAGGTTAAAGAAAAGGGAGAACATTTTACAAGACTTGGTTAAATTTGAGTTCTACAAGGTAGGAATGGGGAGTGGGTAGTAATAAGCAGATTGAGCAGCTTGGAAATAAGTACAAGATAAAATCCACCAAAAACTAATATGAAAACAATATGAAAACAAAAAATGGCAATAAACGGCAGCTTATTAATTTATTTATTGTACTTGTCCACTTGGCCTAGAATGAGCCCATTTTCAGCGGAGGCCCAGGGAGAAAAGCTCCACAATAATTACATACAAAGACCTATAAAAGCATAACATATAACAAGGAATAATAATTAATACATTTATCTTGAATGAAAATAAAGTAAAAAAAAATAGAAATAATAAAAGGCATATATTCGAGTAACACAATATTAAATAAGTCTGCAAGGTTCATAGCAGAAGGAATAAGTGCAGAGTAAGGGAAGGATGAGATAGAATGGTAAGGAGAGAAAAGTGTGGCTAAAGAAAAAGTAAGGCTAAAGAGACAGGAAGGCAGTGAATAGGCAGAGAGTGGGGATGAAGTGGTAGTACTAGAAATGTATAGACGTGAAATCACCAGACAGAGAAATCAGGAGGTGGAGTTCTGAGTAGGGATACAGGAGCATAACCAGTGAGAGGAAAGATGTAGTTTTAGGGATTTTTTAAAGGCGGTAGGATTTCTGATAGTTCTGAGAGCAACAATAAAGGAATACAGAATTTGGCCAGCTGAAAGCTTATGTTTCTCTATATATAGTAACATTTTGCTTTCAGATCTTAGGCGTTGAGTAGGGTGGTACATAGTTAGTATGGAGGAGAGGGAAGGGCAGGTGTCAGGGTGGTAGATAAGCTTGTGGGATGTAGTTAATTGTAGAAAAGTGAGGTAGTGAGGGGATTCTAACCAATTTAGTTGATGCAGAGAGGAACAGTGGCAGGTAGAAATTTTCGCATTATGCTAGCAAACAATTTTATTAAGTGCTTTTCATCTGGGATGCTACCCAGACATCTTCAGATAAAAAAATAACCAAACACTTCCATTTAAATATCCCTGCTAAACATCAATCATTTTTGTTAAAAAAACAGTCCATATAACAGACTACTAAAAAATACATATTCATATACATGTATTTTATACATATGTATAGGAAAAATGAAAAGAAGGCTAAAAGAATGAGTATACAAACACTTATATAGCATTATGAGAAATAAAGTCAACAATGCCCTAGCCAAGCATGTTTTTGATAACCCTACACATTTTTTTAAGTTCAGGGCTGTTGATCAGATTATTTGAATCTGAGGGGGGGGGGTCCCCATGGTTTAAAATTAGAAAGGCTTGAATTGTTTTGGCAATTACGCCTCAATGCTCATGCGTTCCTCGGCCTGAATGATATGTGTTCAATAACATGCTTGTTGAAATTAAAAAGTCTTGACCGTTAGAGTTTTCATAAAAAATGTATAAAAAATTCATAATATATATATATATATATATATATATATATATATATATATATATATATATATATATATATATATATATATATACACACACGAATATGTATTTTTTATTAGTCTTTTATATGGACTGTTTTTTTTAACAAAAATTATTGATTTGAAAGAATATTCTTACATTTTATGTGGCAAACAATGTGATTGTTTTAATATAATGAATTTTAATATTTATGTGTTGATCATATGACAGCAGTCATGTGATGTTTAGGAGGGATATTTAAATGGAAGTGTTTGGTTATTTTTTTATCTGAAGAAGTCTGGGTAGCATCTCAGATGAAAAGCGCTTAATAAAATTGTTTGCTAGCATAAGCTGCCATTTATTGACATTTTTGGTTTTCTTAGCTTGGAAATAAGGCTAGTGTAGTAATGCGAGGGGTAATAGTGTTAATTGGCTGTATGTGGGTTGTTGTGACTGGATAGCAAGCTTTAGGGGAGGAGGCTTTAGGGGGGGAGTGATGGGAGATATAAGTCTAGTGAAGGGAGGGGTGCATGGGAATAGGGGTAGGGTAGGGGAATGGAGTGAGCTCGAGTGAAGCAAAGTGCGAATGGAAAGGAAAAGCCAAGTTTGAGAGATATCATGGAACCCCCCCCCCCTCACAATCAGCTAACCCATTAGTTCAGTAAGTACTGAAGCACTGGTATAATTATTGGGGTAGTTGCTCACACTAAGTTAACCAAGAGGATAAAAATGGTAAGGAAGTAGCTGAGGGTACAAATTAAGGTGTATTTACTGACAGTGACTTGCCTTTTAAGTATAAAAAAATATGAGAAATCAGCAAGTTTCTATGGTGGTTTCTATGGTCCAATTTCTATTATGGTTTCTATGGTCAGGGGGGAGACATAGGAGAGGAGGCTATCCCAGCAAGGTGTGCTTGCCACTATCACTAGTAAAATACCGTATTTCACAGTATAGGTATTAAGGTGTACAGGACATACATTCATCTAGTGGCAGAAATGTGCCTTTTTATCTTTGATTATTTGGGTGTTCTCTCCTTTTCTGCAGTTTACAGATCTTTGGGCAGCTCTTTTCTTTTGAGAATTAGGAGATCTAGCATGGCACTGCAGGGGAAACTCTAGGAGTACAAGTTAGGTCAAGAGATGGCTGACACACCTCACAAGGGAGGGGAGAGAGTTGGTCCATTTATAAAGTGTTACATTTAAAAACTTAGTTAACTTAAATTAGTTAAATATTGTTTTTGTGTTTCTGTGTGAATCTATCCATCTGTGTTATTTTTAATATTTCATGTGATTGGAACTCTGGTGTTTATAGTAAATAGACATTTAGTATTTTCATGTTCTTTTATTATTTATTAAATATATTTAAACTTTTCATTGTGGCTGATCTTTTTATAAATATTTAACCTTTGAGAGGACTTATATTTATTTGGGGACACTGTGGCCACTCCTGAAAATCTTGCTGCATTGGTTAAACACTACCATTTGTATTAGTATTAATTTTACACAGTGTATTTGGGTACCTTTGCAAGAGCCTTGGAGTAGTGGACTTTGGAATAGCCTGGGCAGAGGGGGCATAGCTGGTGAATCTGTGCCAGTCTTTCCCAGGTGTGTGAAAATTAAATCTCAGAGTGTGTGTGTGTGTGTGTGTGTGTGTGTGTGTGTGTGTGTGTGTGTGTGTGTGTGTGTGTGTGTGTTTGTGTGTGTGTGTGTGTCATCTACTTGGAGCAGGGACACAAACCACTGGTTTCACAGAAAGGGTGGTGGAGGACTTGGCTTGGAACACTCAGCTGAGGACTCAACTGTACAGCTGTGGTCAGTGTGGTGGTCTTATTTGGGGCTAGTGAGAAAGAAGGAAATGCAGGATGGGAGTGTGTTCTTAAGGGAAATTGTGCTTGGTGCAAACAGCTGCATCTGGAAATACTGTGTGAATCTATTTTTCTTCCAAGTGAACGTCCCTCACCACGTCCATGGTGAGGACTGATACTTCTTGATTGCCGGCCCACAGGAGGGAAGTCACAAATATCATCATTGTATCATATTACTATAAATGCTTACAGAAAATATAGATTTTGTTTTTAGGGGGCACTGCAAGGGGACATTTTCATTTCCTCTTATATGAAATAACCTGATATGAAAATTAGTAATATTTGCCACATTTTCTCAAATTGACTTGAGATCAGAATTTTCACGCTGAAATAAATTTGGATAAAAGCACTCTGACCAAATAGCCTAACATCTCAAATAAATAAATAAAATAAAATTTGTAGACTACAGTTGGTAAATCAGAGAATAGAGTGAAAGGAAGAACAGCTGTAAGGTATCAACCCAGGTACAAAACAATCCAGACTACAATCTCTGGACTACATGAAAAGAGACATGGAGGAGCTCTCTGATCTTGTAGCCCAGGCAGGTATGACCCTAGCCCTGAGCAGCATCCTGCCATCACCCAGAATGATACCACAGTACAAAGACAACATGGTTGACTTCAACAATTGGCTAAGCTTCTGGTGTCATTCTAAGGGGATCCAGTATCTGTCTGCCTGGGATGACATGATCGACAAACCACGATGCTTTGCCAGAGAAGGCCTGCATATGTTGCCCTTGGGATTCTGGATACTGGCTAAGGCTCATGCCACCCTTATAGGGCTTTTTTTAGGCAAGGTTTAAGTGACAACTTCACCACCATAACAAGTACAAGCAAGCAAAATCTGAGGGTAATGCTACTCAATGCGACATGTCTAAACCTCAAAATGCATTCACTCGAGGCACTCCTTCAAATGGAGAACATGGACATCTGTGCAGTGACAGAGACCTGGTTCAAGGCTCCAGAGAGCACCCCTGCATTACCAGGCTATAATTCAAACCACAACTTTCGGCCACCTAACCTGGACCGAAACACTAAAGGTGGAGGCGTGTCCATATTCATTAAGGATATCCACACCTTCAAGCTAGTTGCTGAGCATAATGTATCCAAGATTATCCAAGTGCAACTAACTCTGGGAAGACCCCAATCCAAATTGTAATTTGCTACATATCCACCACCATGTCCCAGGATTCCCACTCCTCGTTTCTTGATACACTGGAAAATATTAGGGTACAACCCAACACCCTAATAATGGGCCATTTCAACTACCCCACCATTAACTGGGAAAACTACTCATGTACCAACTCTTTTGCTTAACATTTTCTGGAATTCATAAATTCCAATGCCAATATCCTAGACCTGGTCATTACCAACATGGGTGACCAGTGTTCCACACCAGAGGTCAATTCCTTGATGGTCAGATCCGACCACAAGCTAATCATCCTAGACATCCACATCCTGCCCCCCCCCCCCCATTAGGGAAACCACCGTAAAAATTTTCTCCAAAGCCAACTTCACACTTCTTAAGACAGAAGTGGCAAACTTCACGACACCCATGCAGACGGACAATAGAGGTACAACTGCTGACTCCTACACAAATGCACTTTATAAGAACTCACATGAGTGCATAGATCATGCTATCCCTAACAGAACCAAGATGCTATCCTCCAAAAAAAGGAAGCCAATCTGGTGGTCCCCTGACATAAACAAACTCTACAATAGAAGAAAGAAACTGTTGCAAAAAAGAGTAAAATCCCATGATTGGAGGAACTCCCTGGCCAGCCTCAGTAAAAAGCTGATATCCCTCATAAAATCCTCCAAAGCTAGTTACAAAAATAAAATTACCACTAATTCTAAAAACAACCACAAAGCATTCTATAGCTATGTCAAGAATCTCAATGGCAACACTCAGATCTGCTCTGAGTGACAGCACAATGGCACTAAATATACAGAACCAACTGATATTGCCAACATCCTGGCAGATAGTTTTAGTGCTAACTTTACCCCCCCTCTCACCCCCTAAAGGGGCCATCTCTATACCGGAAGAATGCAAAGTTCCTGTAATCACAGCTGCACAGGTAAAAAACACACTCTCCACAGCCAAGAAAACAGCATCCATGGGACCTGACAACATCCCAGGCTGCGTGCTACACGAACTACAGAATGAACTGGCACCCCACCTAAGCACCATGTTCAATCATAGCCTCACCTCAGGCTTTGTGCCCACTGAATAGCGCACAGCAACAGTTATCCCACTCCACAAAGGGGGAGCCACCACGAACCCCAGGAACTACCACCCCATTAGCCTAATGAGCCTGGTCTGCATGGCCATGGAACGTATTATCATGGAACTTATAATCAAAGACATTGGTAATCTCCAAACTCTGGACCCCACCCAGTTCGGGTTTGTAAAAGGCAGATCATGTCTCCTAAACGTGATAGACTTTTTTGAAGCTGTCACCAAAGCCGTAGACAAGGGTAAGGTGGTTCACACAGCCTATCTAGAGCTCGCCAAGACTTTTGATATCATTCCCCACTCTGGAATTATAGATAAACTCACTAAACTAGGTATAAATCACAAGATGGGATGCCAACTGACTCACTGACAGAACCCACACTGTGAAAGTAGCAGACTCCAAATCCGACTTCAGACCAGGGACAAGTGGAGTACGACAGGGTTCAGTCCTGGGTCCTCTCCTGTTTGGTATCTACTTTTCTGAAGTACAGGCTAACACAGAAGGTCTTTGGCTATTGAAGTTCACAGATGACTGCAAACTAGGAGCCATAATTGAAACTCCTAACGATGTGGACATCCTACAAAAGGGCCTCACTGAGACAGATGCCTGGTGTCAAAGCCATGGCCTTAAGCTCAATGCCAAAAGTGCATTGTCATCCCCTTTGGTAAAAAGTCTGTACCCATGAGCTACTACATAGGTGGTAGTCTACTTAACACCAAAAGTGTGATAAGAGACCTTGGGACACAGGTGGACAGTACTCTCTCCTTTGATAATCACATCACCACAGTAGTCAGGAAATCCTTCTACGTGGCACACCTCATCACAAAAGGTTTCTCATCCAGGAAAAAAGAGGTCATTGTTCCCCTCTACTCGTCACTCATTAGACCCATTATAGAGTACAATGCCCCTTTTGGTATGTACCTAACAAGACATATACAACAACTGGAAAGGCTGCAGAAATACCTTACAGAGAGGATTACTGGCCTCAAACAGATGTCCTATGTAGACCACCTCAAAAAATTCCAGCTTTACTCCATCGCATATCGTCTACTCAGAGGCGATCTCTGCCTAACATACAAAGCTATTTCAAACCCAGACCTGTTGGACATGCCCCACTTAAAAAAATCCCAATCCCTCTGAGCTACACGCTCTAGGGACCTAAACCTTGTCACCACAATAAACAGAACATGTTGGAGGGATAGAGTCCTGTCTCAGAGACTTCCCATACTCTGGAACAAACTACCTATCTATATCAAACAAAGCTCCTCATTAGCACTCTTCAAGAAAAATCTTGATGATTGGATGGGAAATAGGAAATTCACCCCGGGGATCACTTCTGTGTGTCTGCTCGACAGGGGCACAGGAAAATAATTTTCTTGGGTGGCGAAAGCCAGGGTACCTTTTTTGGCTAGGCTTATATAGGCCCTAGGGCCAATAGCCTAGTACCTACCTATGAACAACTGTCAAGACTTCAACAACCTTACTTAAAGATATAATCAATCAACTCAGAAAACCAAAGAAATTAACTTAGCATTACATAAAGATTTGAAATATAACCAAACCTTTAAGACTACCAAGTTGGCAAACAAGGAAAAAGTCTGTCACTTCAAATATTTGGAAATCTGGCTAGATCATATACCATCCTTTGCCTCACATATTCAATGTATTGCTTTGATAGTATGAGAGACTTAAATTTAGTAATGGCCACATTGTCCCTCCACTTCAGATGAAACACAGAAAAACTCCATGAACCAAATTTGTTGTCTTATAACATATATCATCTCCAGAGAACAATACTACATCTTTTTGCTCAAGGTCGCATAGGTTATCCATGGAGTTATGAGCAACATTCTTTTTAATCTAGTAAACATACTATTTAAGTCAAATCACTGCCACCCACACAATTTCAGAAACTCATCCTATGTGTAAACAATACTGCTTTCAGGAATACCTTGGGTATTCAGGGATTAGGTCTAGGCAATTCACACTTTTAACAGTTAAGACCCTGTTGTAAAGGACTTGCAATTAGTATCAGCTAAATGTAGTTTAGAGCCCCTTTCCTATCTGATTGCTTCTCTGTGCACCAAGAAGTCTCTGAACTACTGAGGAATGCACACCATATTTGTGACAGATGGTGTTATCTTGGTGTTTGGATTACTTATTAAGATTTCTGAATCATTTAAGAGGACACTTTTATTCCATGTTATAACACCTTTATTTTGGTAATGAGGATTAAGTGACTAAAAAATTACAGCATCTCATAAATCTAATCAGGGGGAAGTAAAAGAAGAAATTAGTAAATAAGAGAAAGGTTCAGATTGTATCAGCTAATATATTAGAAGTTCCTCTTTGATAGGTTATTGACTGGATTCATATTTTCCATCAAATTTTCTCAAAGAACTTGTGCTTG
Organism: Protopterus annectens; assembly: GCF_019279795.1. Lineage (NCBI taxonomy): Eukaryota > Metazoa > Chordata > Ceratodontiformes > Protopteridae > Protopterus > Protopterus annectens. The sequence goes on along the minus strand of NC_056748.1, from coordinate 82,602,899 downwards.
GGAATCACAATTTCATTCCAACACAAGTTATAATGCAACAGAATCAACACATCTACCTCTATCTCCTGAGGCCACCAGTCCATCACCGATATGCATTTTCCTGTAACTCGAGAAATAATAATAAATATCTGACACCTACACTGATAAAAAGTAAGACACAAGCATATACATGTTTGATTACTGAGATCTCTATCAGCTGAGGTTGGATGGAGTGGCCAACCTCCCAGGGATACATGGAGGAAGAGTATTCCTGGCCTACTAGGAATAGTCCACTTAGGTTCACAGGTTATACTAAGCAGTTGATCTGAATGGATCACTTGAGGCTTAGCCACACTCTAGCCTGTACTCTCAATATCTTCTATAAGAGTTTGAGGGGCAAACCTAGTAGTGCAATTCTGATTTCACATCCATTCATCTGGTGACTGTTTGAAGAGAGCTAGGGAGGGAGATTCTTTGCTTATTAAGGAGAGGGAATCTATTCCAGAGGGAAAAAATCTCTGGGAGAAGTATCTATCCCACCTGCAGGTAGTGTTCATGTTGAAATGGAAGCTTAGGGCTTCACTACAGGTGTTGTTGGTGAACGTGTGGGAAGTCACATAGGACAGGGTTATTTGAGGCTTGTATGTGGCAGTGATGTTACCTACTAAAGTCTGTAAGAGACTGAGAATAGAGACAGAGCTTTAGGTGTTCCATGCAGAGCACAGCACTCTGGTCCTTGATTTTCTTAGTGAGAAAGCATTGGTTTCTTTCAATTTGGACAATGAGCTTGGACAGATACATGGCAAAGGCAGCATTATATTCAATTATGAGTCTAATACGGGAGTAATAGAGAGGGATGATAACATTTTTGGATCTAGAAGCTATACCCTTGTGAATTATATGGGCTAGGCAGCAGGATTTTCTAATGATCGTAGAAATATGGTGATCAAAGCAGAGCTCATTATCCATGACAGTGAATAACTGCTTAGCATTTAAGGGGTTATCTTCTATGTGTTAGGTACTAGGGTATATACATATTTGTTAAAGGGCTCAACACTATACTTTTTTACATTTAGTCTTAGTCCATGATCCTAGTCCCATGTGTTTGTACATGAAAGGCCATCTTAATGAATTTGGGAGTCTTCAGGGGAGTTGAAGATAACTACAAGCAGTCGTCTGCAAACATGTTAGCCATGGACCCTTGACATCATCTTGGACACAAGAGAAATATATATAAAACAGCAGCAGCAGCAACAGTATGGAGTTCTGTTGTTAATCAGCTTTTAAGTGGGCAGAGTGCCCCCAGTCCTGATTTGATAGTGTCTGGTTGTGGGCCAGTTTGCTCTTGAGTGGGTTACATATGGATATACATTTTGTTTGTCTACAATGCCTAATTGTGGGATAGTAGCAAAGGCCTTGGCCAGATCAAGATACAACTCCGCCTTCCCTTCATCCAAAGCCTTAATGACTCTTTAAAGAAATGTAGTAGTTTAAAGTGGCAGGAGCAAGTCTTCGCAAACCCAAACTGTTTTTTGAATTGAGCAATTTTAAGCTGCCAAGATCATTGTTTATGATGTCCATAATAATGCATTCCTTTGACTTGCTGTCAGGGCTTGTTGGTCTTTAGTTGTCAGGATCAGTGGTAGTATGGTCACATTTACAGAGAGGTATGACAATGGCTGTACTCTGTGCCAAGCCACAAAGTCAGCTGAGATGCTAAGGCAGAACAGATTCAACAGTGAGTTTGAGAGACACTGTTTCAACCTAACAAGGAAACACCCTGGTACATTATCAGGCTCCATAGAACCTAGTGTTTTTAATCTCTGAGACAGCCCTTTAAAATATGCATGGAGGTGATATCTTGGAGAGTATAGATGCTATATTTTGGGAGAAGCTGGAATGTGATGGGAGAAAAAGAAAGGACTAAATCTAATGGGCAACTGTTCATATGTTTGCTATGTCTTTTGGGTTTGTTGTCAGTGATATTACCTAACAGCTTGGTACAATGCTGGGCATTGTTCCCAAGGTTCCTGATGTCATTGCAAATGGTAGTAATTCCATTTCAACTAATTCTTGGTAGATTTGATTTTATTTCCGGGTTTTTTTTTTTATTACTTTTGTTGAGGTCTGTTATGGAATGAGATGTTTTGAGTTTGTTTCTAAGTGTGAAGAATTTTTTTTTCTTATACAGTTTGTTTATACCAGGAATCCATCACAGTTTTTTTTTTTTTTTTACTGCATTGTAATGCGTGGTGCATCAGTACTAAAATATTTGGTTTAATTTATCTTTGTCTTTTGGGTTTCTAATACCATGAACATTATGAACTATTCCTAAGACAGGGTATAATTAAAGTTCATGAAATTAGCATTGTTTTAATCTTTGAGGTTAGCCAACATTGCTCTTCGTAGCATGCCCAGGACTAACTCCTGCAATTCATGTGAAGTTACATGCATTGGTAACATATCTAAATATGAATGTAAATTTTTTTTCTTTTTATTAGACCTGTTGCTCCTGCTACTATTGGAACTCTCTGGGTACCTGCCTGCAAATCCTAGTATTTTATAATATAATAATATCACTCATCACTGGTGGCAGCAATTTCAGTAATAAATGCCACTTTTCTCTCTTTCTGTTTTCTTGGACTACATTATCTGGTTCTCTCACATCTAGTTTTTTGAACTGTTAGTAATGGGTGATCCCATGTGATATAAACTTCATCATGAAGAGAAACATGACTGAACTCTCAGACTGTGTGCCCCAGGCACATTTGACCCTAGCCCTAAGCAGCATTCTATCTTCTCCTGGGATGATGCCACAGTATTAACAAAAAATGATTGACTTCAACAATTGGCTTAACTTCTGGTGTCAGTCCAGGGGGATCCAGTATCTGTCAGCCTGGGATGACATGGGAGACAGGCCACGCTGCTTTGCCAGAGATGGTCTGCACCTGTTTTCTCTAGGCTTTCGGATACTAGCAAAGGTGTTTGCCTCCCCCATAGTACTTTTTAGGCAATGTCAAAACAACAAAATTTCCAACATAACAAAACCCACCCGAGGTAAACTCAAGGTGCTGCTGGTTAATGCTAAAAGTCTAAACATGAATCTGCATTCCCTGGAAGCACTCCTCACCTTGGAAGAGGCTGATATCTGTGCAGTCAGAGAGACATGGTTCAAGGCCGTGGAAAGCACCCCTGCCTTGCAAGGGTACAATGCCTCAGACTGCAAAATGAGCATGAAAGAACCAAAGATGGAGGGTTATCCATCATTAAAGCTACGTACACCTTGAGGCTGTCAAACAGTATGACTCTCTCAAACTACTCCATGTCCAATTAAGTCTAGGCAAAATACCCTACCACAGCATTGCTAGCTATAGGTTCCCCTCTATGAACAAAGAAAAGCACACCACCTACCTGGACTTACTGGAATCACTCTCCATACAGCCCAACACCCTAGTCATGGTTGATTTCAACTATCATTCCATCAACTGGGTGACATACTGTATATGAGCATAAACATGCTAGCCCAGAGGCTTCTGGACTTTGTTAATTCAAATGCGCTGGAACAGATACTCTGAACCCTGACATGGTGCTCAGATGTCCTTGACATAGTACTCACCAACACGGGGAGTCACTGCACTCCTCCCTGAGTGATGCCTTCCCTGGTAAGGTCAGACCATACAACTTTCTCATTCGAAGTAACTTTTGGACCTGACACCCCCAAAGGAGCAAAGAAACTGAAGAACTTCTCCAAAGCTAACTTTATACTAGTAAGTCATAGTATAAAAGGTTTTATATCCCCTGCACTCACAGACAATAATGACTCCTATGCAGAGGTGTACTCAGGTGCTCTGTACAAACACTTTAGCAGCTGTATAAACTTGGCTGTACCTGATCAGATCAACACCAGGTCCTCCTGATAAAACAAGCCACCCTGGTGGACCTCAAATATAAACAGGTTCTATAACAAGAGGAAGAAACTGATGTCTAAGAATGACAGGAAACTGACTCAGCAGAGGAAGAATTCCTTCCTCTGCTTGAACAAGCAAATCAGAAATCTCAGGAAATTCTCTAAAGCTAAGTATGAAGCTAAAATAGCTTCCCTAATTAAACATAATCATAAGGCATTTTTTAATTAAGTCCAGAACCTAAAAGGAAATGCCCGGATTTGTACAGAACTGGTAATAGATGATACCACTCATAATGGCCTGGAGGAAATTGCCAACCTGCTAGCTGACAGATATGGTGCAAACTGATGTCCCCACTGGCCATACCCCAAAGCATACCAGACACCAGTCCTCTGCCTAGTATCTTTAGAGATCAGGTCTTATCTGCACTCTCAAAGGCCAAAAACAGGGCCTCAGTGGGATCAGATCAAATCCCAGGATGCTTATTAAGCAATCTAAAACAGGATTTAGCAGACCCACTTAGCACTCTCTTTAACCATAGCGTAAGAAATGGCTTTGCTCCAGCAGAATGGAGAATAGTAACAGCAATCCCCTTGCAAAAAAGGGGGGTGGGTCAAAAACAGACCCTGGGAACTATAGACCAATAAGTCTAGTCAGTCTCATCTGCAAGGCTGTGGAAAGAATAATCATGGATCTCATCAACAAGGACATAGGCGACTTTCATTCTCTAGACCCAACCCAATTTGGCTTCGTTAAGTGTAGCTTATGCTTATTAAATCTGGTGGACTTCTTTGAGAAAGTCAAAGCCCGGGATGAAAGTAAGACAGTGCATGCACTTGTCTTGATCTGGCCAAGGCTTTTGACACAATCCCCCACTCAGGTATCATAGGCTCATAGGAGATTAGTAGGCTATTGACCCAGAGGTTATTTTAAGCCTAGCCATTTCATCCCAATGTAATGCCACGAAAATGCTAGTCAATACCCAAGATTGCATTTAGTTATGACTGTTTATGCCCAGGAGGGTTGTGGGCACTATCCCTGGTAAGAATTTATGGTGCCCCATCCACTCATCAGGTTCCTCTTGAACAGTGTCATAGAGGTGCCCTGTTTCAGATGAATTGGTAGCCTTTTCCAAATATGTGGCAGTCACTTGGAGACAGATATGTACCTCCAGCATGTCCTATTTAAGTTGCAGGTCATATTTAGGTCCCTACAATGGGTAGCCCTAGTCCTGTTTGATTTATTGATATGCAGCACGTTCATTAGGTTTGGGTACTGGATTGCTCTGTAGGCCAGGCATAAGTCTCGCCTAAGAAGTCTATATAATATAGGGAATGGTGACAGAAACTTTAGTTGGTCTGTGTAAGGCATGTGTTGGAACCCCTTGATCTTCTCCTTTCTTAGAAACCTCTGAGGTCCCTCCAGCTTCTGCAAGTGCTTTGTATGGTACATGCTGAACCGGGCATTATAATCAATTATGGGCTGGATTAGTATAGAGGGGTTATAACCTCTTTTGCTCTCAAGGCAGTGCCTTTACTAATCAAGTGTGCTACATAGAAAGCCTTCCTTACTACAGTAGACACATGGTGGTCGAAGTTAAGGTTGCAGTCAACTTGTGATGCCAAGTTCCTTACCACTTTGTGGGTACTTAGGGTATTGTTGTTGATTTGATAGTGTGACGGGGCATTGTTTGTGCCAAAGGGAATGATGATGCATTTCTTTGGATTCCGTCTGAGATTGTGACTAATACACCAAATGCTGGTTAGCATGATAATCTCCTGGAGTATACTGACATCATTTGGTGATTCAATGATTGTACCTAGTTTGCAGTCGTCTGCAAACTTGGTCAGACACAACCCCTTAGTTTTGACCTGAAATTCTGAGAAGTATATACTAAACAGTAGAGGGCCCAGCACTGGCCCCTGTGGCGTTCTGCTGGTAACAGGTCTGCTGGTTGATGTGGAGTCATCTACTTTCATAGTGGGTGTCTGGTTTGTGAGCCAGTTGGCAACCCATCTTACAACAAAGGGGTTTACATTCAGATTGCCAAGTTTATCTGTAATGCCTGAATGTGGGATCATGTCAAAAGCCTTTGCCAAGTCGAAGTATGCTGTGTGCACAGATTTGCCCTCATCAATGGCCCTGGTCACATTTTCAAAGTCCACCAGATTTAACAGGCAGGATCTGCCCTTAACGAAGTTGAATTGGATAGGATCCAGGGTATGGAGGTCACCTATGTGTTTATTTATTAGGTCCATAATGATATGTTCCATGGCCTTACAGATGAGGCTGGTCAGGTTTATACATCTGTAATTCCCTGGGTCTGATGCTAGGCCACCTTTGTGGAGGGGAATAACTGTTGCTGTTCTCCATTCCGCAGGAACAAAGCCTGTGGTTAGGCTATGATTGAAAAAGGTATTTAATGGTGATGGTAGTTCATGTTTTAGCCTGTTTTGGAAGACAGCTTGGAATGTCATGTGGTCCCATAGAGATTGTGTTTTTTTTTTTGCCTTGGACAAGGCTTTGAGGACCTGTTCTTCGGATATGTAGGGTGGGGGGGGTGAGGTTTGTGATAAGTTAGGAGGGGATAAGGGAGTGAAATTTTCACCACACCAATCCATTAGCAGGTTTGCCATCTCTGTTGGGTTAAACCTATCCATTAACAGGTTTGCCATCTCTGTGGGGTTAGTGTGGGTGGTACCATTTGCTCACTAATTCTGCACATGCCTGGGTTTTACCTTTTAGGCTACATATGTAGCTGTAAAAGGCCTTATGATTAACCTTGGTTGTACTTGCCAAGTTTCTCTCAAAGGAGCCTTTAGAGGATTTGACAAGCTGTCTTGTTTGCTTGTTGTGGCTGAGGAGGGTGCTTTTCCATTGTTTGGGCCCTGCCTTTATTTTCTTGGACAGCAAGTTTGTTCCTACTTGATGTCCACCATGGCAGCTTATTTTTACTTGGGATTCTAGCTTTGATTCTTTCAAGTATAGCTGAGTTTATACACTTATGCAAGTAATTGTACAGGTATTTAGTGTAACCTTCAGTGTAGTTACCACTTTCAGCTTGGGGTGAGGCTCAGAATGCATTTATACCTTTGCCTAGGAGGGTATAGTTTCCCTTGGTGAAGCTTTTTAGTCTGATTTCACCCTTTGTGAGTTGTGGTGTTAGTGCCAGCTTGAAGGTGACCGATTTGTAGCTTCATGGGCGTCGTGACCCATGGAGTGGGATCTATAACTGGTTATGAGAGAGGCCGCAAAAGTACCTCACAAAGAGGATCCTAGGCCTTAAATACTTGTCCTATATGGACAGACTAAAAAAACTCCAACTATTCTCTGTCTCATATCGCCTACTTAGAGGCGATCTCTAGTGACTTACAAAGCCATATCTGATCCAGCTCTGTTAGAAATGCTACAGCTAAAGAAATCCCAATCCCTCCACATGACACACTCCAGAGACCTAAACCTCATCACCACAATCAATAGAACGTGCTTGAGGGACAGGTTTATAACCAGAGACTGCCCAGGCTATGGAATAGACTTCCCATACATGTCAAACAGAGCACCTCACTGCCCCTCTTCAAGAGAAATCTTAATGAGTGGATGGGAAATAGAAAATTCACCCCGGGGATCACTCCAGTGGCTCTACTCGACAAAGGCACTGGGAACTAAGGTCGGTTGGCACGATACCAGGGTAATCCTATGGGCTAGACTTGTAAAGGCTCCAGGGCCATTAGGGGGGTCTTACTTGGACTTGGAGTAACTCCACGGAGCTGTTATCTCTAATATAGATATAAACACTGCCTCCTTTGTTTTTTACATGTTCATTTTGTGGTCTAAAGGTGTGTGGAAGGCATTGTAGCCTTGCAAGTCTGGGGTATTCTCTGCAGCCTTGAACCAGGTTTCTGGGACTACACAGATATCTACATCTTCTAGTAAGAGAAGTGCTTCCAGGGAGCACAGTTTTTGGTTTAAGCTCCTAGCATTTAGCAAAATGACCCTTACTTTGTTCTGATTGAATAATTTCACAAGGGGTAATGTTGTTTGAGACCTTGCCTAAAAAGGCACTATAGGGGAGGAAAGAGCCTTTGCCAGCAGCTGAAAACTTAGAGATGCCAGGTGCAAACTGTCTCTGGTAAAGCAGCGAGGTTTGCCGACCATGGCTTCACAGGCTGGTAGGAACTGGATCCCTTTGAATGACACAAAAAACTAAGCCAGTTACTGAGCCCTTTGAATGACACAAAAAACGAAGCCAGTTACTGAAGTCAATCATTTTTTGTTTATACTGCAGCATCATTCAAGGTGAGGGTAGTATGCTGCTCAAGGCTAGGGTAATACCTGCCTGAGACACATACTCGGGGAGCTCAACTATGTCTGTCTTCATATAGTCCACTGAAGTATGTCTCAGGTACCATCAAGAACTATGACAGCATCATAATACTTGTTGCCGAGAGATCCGAGTGCAAGGGTGATCTGATGAATCCTGGCACCGGACAGGCAGCTGATAGTGACTTTCTCCTTGTCCAGCCTGGTGAGTGGGACATTTGTGTGTCTCACTGTTGAGTCTCCAATGACAATAAAATTTGTTTTTTGAGTATTATGCCTTACAGGCTTGGTGGATGAGACACTGGTGTTGTTACATGTTATATGTGCTGTGGGGACCATGTTAGTTTCAGCAGTCTTGTGTTTTGGAGGTCTCCGGTGTTTCGGTAAGTTTTTCGAGATAACCTTCCCATATATAGATTTTTTTTGTTTGATGTGTACTGGCACACTGGTGCCAGAAATGGAAAAAATATAACAGTGTAGAATCCTCATGACATGAAAACATTCCTACAATGGGGCCAGGTGAGCCCAGGGGGAGGATGCCCCCCCTCCCCGTTCTAGAAGGAAGTAATAGTCCACAAAAACTGATAGGCCAGAAAAGAGCAATAAAGGTGATATAATGGACTATTGAGGATAAGAAAGACATTATGTATTGTTACTATTATGGAAGAAGCCCAGAATTTCCAGACAGAAGATGCACAAAAGATTAAAAAAGAAATTAGAGGAAAGAAAAATACTTCGACAAGAAAAACTGTCAGAAGCTTCAAATAAAAAAATGTGTTCATTAATATAACAGATTTATGAAAAACAGTATGTAAACGAAGAAACCTTGGGTCGTTTGGAAAAAGAATTAACTGAGGAAGTGCAAAAATGTAAAGAACAAAATCTAGAGATTTTTGAAAGGTATAAAAAAGAAATATGAACATGGGAAAGAAAGATCTGATATGGTGCAATATTTGTGCAAGGGAAAAAGCCAAATTATTAACTAAGCATTCAGATATGGAAAGTTTCACATTAAAAAAAAATAAGATCACAAGGAGGGAATGTAGAATAGAAGGTTAATAAAGTAGAAGTTAAAAATAGAAGCTGAAGTTATGGAATATCTGTGAAGAGAAGGATTTGGTGTAGAAAGTCTAACACAGGTTATATTACAGCATGATGGAACAAGGAGTTCCCCAAGTAAGGAGAAACAGGAGGAGCAGGAGACATCTGAAGAAGAAATATGGACATGGGAAAGAGAAATAGATTTAATATGGTGCAATATTTATCCAAAGGAGAAATGAAAAATAAATAATCAATGCAAAAAGAGCAGCACCAAAGATATTTGAAGAGAAATACAGGCAAAGGCATCTGGATATGGAAAATTTTATAATACAAAAAGTAAAACAAAACAAAGAGAATTAGTAATGAAGTTAAAGAAACAGAAACCAAGGTTATACATTACCTGCAAAGTGAAGGATTTAGTGTAGAAAATCTACATTTGATAACATCATAGCAGGATAGAGGCATGGATCCCCAAATTAAGGAGAATCCAGTGAAACAGAAAACATCTGATCAGCTGCCATAAGAAGGTACTTTGGAGCCTTCCAAAGGAACCCAGTACAAAAGTTCAGCTGGAGTTGTACAGCAAGGGAAGGAACATAAAACTGTGGCAACTCTGACACAGTCAGTGTTGTGGAGTGATAGGACAGTGAGTTCCCATATGAAAAAGCAATGGATGACACAAGATGAAATTGAAGAGAATGTGGCACAGGAAGTTGCTCTGGAACTTTCTGTAGAATGCCCGCAGGAAATGGAGAAAAAAGAATGTGCCCTCAGTGTAAAATAGAGTGTGTGTACTGTATCTTTAAGAAGCGTTTCAAGGGCAGCACGTGTATATAAATAGCCAGCATGTGCAAGCTTCAGTGTCATTTTGAGAGTGCAGCCAGTGAGTGAGCATGTATGAGTGTAATAACTAGCTTGTTTATAAATTTACCTAAGTTAAAGTTTTTAAGCCTCAATCCTGATGTGTTTGTACATAATAAAGCTGCTTGAACAGAAACCAGAAAGACATCTATTTTATCCTGACTAGAGGAGTGACATGGTGCCAGAACCGGGATTCCAGAGGCTGCTTTTCAAAGCTATGAGGTGCAGAGTTAACAGTGAAGGTAAACTAAAAGAAATGAGCACGAGAAAGGGCCAGAAGTGAACCAAAGGTAATGAAAACTTGCAAGAATAATTTATTTTATAAAAAAGATAAAACAGAGCATTACAAGGGCACAAACCACATTATTAAACAAGTGAGAGGCACAAAAGGGTTATTAATTAAACAAAATGTTTAAGATTAAGATATATGATAAAACAATTATCAGAAAAGCACATAAGGGGTTTGGAATTACCTCAGAATTGCAAAACAAGCATGTTTAAAATAAAACGGGCATATTTATAGTAAAACCAGCACAAGAAAAGTACAATGGGCATGAAAAGAGATTAAACGAGCAAAACAAATGTAATAATGGCAAAAAAGGGCACATTAAGCATAAATAAAGCAAGACGACTGGATGTTTTTTGGCAAAGTACTGTGTTTTGGCATAACTACTATTTCACATTTTTAGGGCATAACTAGAGTTATTCAGAATATCTCAAAGTATGTAAAAGTGTTTACAGTGTGTGCTTATTACTGTGCATTTATTCAGAAGAGTTTCTTTTTGTGCAAAGTACAACTATTTTGTAAAGTGCAGTCAAAATACAGCCACCTTGAAAAGTGTCTTGTGCTGGGTGTGTCTATTCACAAAGTGCCACCATTACAGAGTGTTTCTTGCACAGTAAAGATTTATTTAGCAAAGTACTGTGATTTGGGGAAAGTTTCATTGTGCTGTGTACTGCTTATTCGCAAAGTGCAATTACTTCAAAATGTTTCTTACTCCAAGCTTCTTCAGCCCAGTTCATTCGCACAGTGCAGTTATTTTGAAATGTTTCTTATAATGATGATAAGTGACTTTTACAGTATAGTGATTTCAAGAGTATTACAGTGCCTGAAAGTCTTATTTTGAAATGTTTTTTACTCTAATAAGAGGTGACTACTTACAGTACTGTAATTTCAAGAGTATTACAGTGCCTGAGAGACTTATTTTGCAAAGTTCAGTTACTCAGAGGCTTGTTGTGCTATTGGGCATAGTTACAAGTACTGGCATCAAATTCTGGCATATGTATATGTGTGTATGTTTGTGCATTTTTACAAAAGCTTTCACTGGTATGTGTTAATATGGCAGATGGATTTCGAAAGCCATCACCATTGGTGTTTGATCAGAATATTGCAGGGAATTGGAGAATATTTGAGAAAGAGTATGATAATTTTATACAAGCAGTTTATTCTGATAAAGATGCATGCACCAGGGTATTCATTTTGCTAAACCTAGCTGGGTCAGAGGCCATTGAAAGAGAGCATTTATTTGTGTATTCACCAGCAGTATATGAGGGAGAAGATGAAAACCATCATATTGTTGCAAAGGCTGAATCATGAGAAGACCCAGAGTGTTTGAAGCACAAATTCAGGGAAATGTATAACCCCCAGACAAATATTACATTAGAGAGGCATTTGTTTTACACAAGAAATCAAAAACCAGGGGAAACTTTTGCAGCTTATATTACTGACCTGAAAAAAAAAACCTAAATATGTCGGTTTGGTGACTTACAAGATGAGTTAATAAAGGACAGGCTTGTGCTTGGTATTAATAGTGCTGCAGTGAGAAAGATTTTGTTTTGTGACAGTGATTTAATGCTAAGCAAAGCTTTAGAGATTTGTCAAATCCATGAAGTTACAGAAAGGCACACGAGTATCCTTGATTTCAGCAGGCTCCAGAGTAAATGTAGACAGCATGCAACACGTGGCTAGCAGAAGAAGGCTTTAGCACATGGCAGCTGCAACCCCTGTGGGTTTACCTGGGAAGCTACATAGTTTTCCAGCAAGTTTTAAGAAAAGAGCATTCTCAGTGCAGTCAGGGTTGCCAGATTTCTGACTGAAAAAAAAAAAAAAAAAAAAAAAAAGGTCCTTCACTATAACTGAAGACTAAAAAAAAATAAAAAAATAAAAAAAGGTCTTCCACGTCTTTAATGCGGAACATCAGAGTTCTGCATTAAACAGAAGTAGCTCTGTGTTTATTTTTTATTTGATTGGCCCGTGCCAATCAAAAATAAATAAACACAGAGTTACTTCTGTTTAATGCGAAACGTTGCAGTTCCGCATTACACAGAAGTAGCTATGTTTTGCGATTTTTTTTCATTGGCCCGTATACCGGTATACGGGCCAATCAAAAACTGCTAAACACGGAGCTACTTCTGTTTAATGCAGAACATCGCAGTTCCGCATTAAACAGAAGTAGCTCTGTTTTGCATTGTTTTGATTGGCCCGTATACCGGTATATGGGCCAATCAAAAATCGCTAAACATGGAGCTTCTTTTAATGCGGAACTTCCACATTAAACACAAGAAGCTCCGTGTTTAGCGATTTTTGATTGGCCCGTATGCCGGTATACAGGCCAATCAAAAAAAAAAAAAAAACAAAGCGGAGGCTGCCTGGGATTTAAACCGGCAGGGCGGGACTCGGGATCAGGCTGCTGATCTTGGGACAGTCCCGCCCAAATAGTGACGTCTAGCAACCCTGAGTGCAGTACAAGGGTGAGTCAGCAAAACACTAATCCAGCTTTATTGTTAACTGTCACAATTCTGGTACCAATCATGAGTCTAAAAGAGAGAAATGCTTAGCATTTGGTCAGCAATGCCACAAGTGTAAAAAATGGAACCATTTTCAAAAGTTTTGCAAATCAAGTAAATATCACACAGTTATAAAGAAGGGGCTCTAAAAAAATCAAGTTGATCATATTGAGAGCTGCAATTCTACTTTCTAAGTAGATCATGTATCATTAATGGGTGAAAAGGTTGATGCAGTGAATTTGCTGGAAAAAATGAAGAGTTCTGTACTGTCCAGATCAATGGTAAATCCACTGAGCTCAAAGTAGACACTGGTTCAAGGTGTAATGTTATGTCAGCAGACAAATTTGCTAAGGTGAGAGCTGGTAAACAACTCAATGTGGTTAGTTGTGTGAAACTTGTTGCTTATGGAGGTGAGCCATTCAAACCAAAGGCTCAGAAGTGCTTTCATGTTATTTGGCAAGAAACTGTTACAGTTTACAATTCTATGTAGTCCGAAGACCTGTGCAGTCATTATTGGGTCTCAGAGACAGTCTGAGAATGAATCTGCCTTCCTTTACCAAAGAAGTTCATCATATAAGCACATGTCCTAGTTCCAATTTTACTGAAGCCATTTTCTCAGAGTATGCTGATGTTTTTGATAACAAGTTAGGCAAACTTCCAGTTGTGTATTCTATGAAGTTAGACCCAGAGGTTAGTCCAGTGATCAGACCAGAAGAAAAGTTCTAATAGCTATGCAGAATAAAGTTAAAGTTCAGCTGGATAAAATGGTACAGCAAGGTGTAATTTGTCCAGTCACAGAACCAACTGAATGGGTGTTGTCCATGGTAGCAGCCCACAAAAAAAGCCCAGATGAAATCAGAATATGTATTGACCCAAGTGATTTGAACAAAGCATTAAAGAAACAGTGTCATCCAAAGCAGAGTTGAGGAAGTCACAGTCCTAATACCAAATGCCACTGTTTTCTAGCTTGGATGCAAAAAGTTCATTTTGGCAAGTGGTGCTTCATCGCAAATCCTCATTACTGACTACTTTCAGTACTCCATTTGGCAGATATAGATGCCTCAGGATACCATTTGGAATAAATTCTGCAAGTGAAGTCTTTCAGTGAACAATGAAGCAAAGTTTTTCAGGTTATCCTTGTGCCATGATAGTTGATGATTTATTGGTTGGAGGCAATGGTGACGTACATCATGACAGAAACCTTAAAAGAGTTCTAGACAGAGCATGTGAAGTGAACGTAAAGCTCAATTCTCTAAAGTGCAAATTCAGTTTACCAGAAGTTACGTATGTAGGTCATTTACTAACACTGGCTTGCAAGCAGACCCGTCCAAGCAAGCAGCCATTCTTGAGATGCCAGCACCAGATAATGTTCAGTCAGGCTCTACAACATTTTCTTGGTATGGTAAACTGTTTATCCAAGTTTACACCAGACTTAAGTGAGTTGACAGCACCTTTGAAAGAGCTGATGTGCAAAAGTGTTACATGACCATGGTTGGAACCAGACCAGAAAGCATTTGAAGACCTTAAGCAGAAAATTGCCACCCCACCTACATTAAGATGCTATGATGTCAATAAACCAGTAACCCTTTTCTGTGATGCTTCAAAATTTGGTCTTGGCACAGTTATTCTTCAAGAAGGCAGACCAGTAGCCTATGCATCAAGAACTCTTACCCAAACTGAAATGCAATATGCTCAAATTGAGAAAGAACTTTTGGCAATAGCATTTGCATGTTCAAAGTTTAATGATTATATCTATGGTCGAGCTATTCAGATAGAAATTGATCACCAACTTCCAGTTACTATTCTAAAGAAGCCTATGCATTCAACTCCAGCGAGATTACAAAGAATGATGCTCAAATTGCAGAAGTACAACTTCAAAATGGTCTATAGAAAAGGCAGACTTCTTTATCTGGCTGATCCCTTATCCAGCTTGTCCAGAAATACAATGGAACAGCTTCATGCAGAGTATTTTAACGTTGATGTCATGGAAGTGCATAATTTCCAGTTACTATTTTAAAGAAGCCTATGCATTCAGCTCCAGCGAGATTACAAAGAATGATGGCTCAAATTGCAGAAGTACAACTTCAAAATGGTCTATACAAAAGGCAAACTTTTTTATCTGGCTGACCCCTTATCCAGCTAGTCCAGAAATACAATGGGACAGCTTCATGCAGAGTATTTTAACTTTGATGTCATGGAAGTGTATAATTTTTCTACCATGAGACTTGATGAGCTGAGAGATCATACAAAGAATGATCCAATTTTGCAAAAGCTTCATGGAAGATGGCATTATTTTCAAAGGTCCTAAAATTGCTGTTTCTGCTTTCTTACAACATGAATATATCTAGACTTTGCATCGTGGTTAGCCAGATTCTGAATCTACCAAAAGAAGGGTGAGAGAAAAAGAAGTTATGTACTCACCATAACATTCCATGTTTGTTGTCCATCTCGCCTTCATTCTTATTGGTTGGGTTCAGAGCCGATCCTTGGCTCCAATTCGGATGAAAACTAAAGCTCGTAGTCTTTCACTTGGCTCGTGGCTGAACACCTTTTCCATCATGCAGTGGTGTAATCCCCCAGATCTCGTTTGCTGCTAATCATAATAATGTGTTTACATGTATCATATTGTAGAATACAGATATAACAAAGAAAGTCAGAGAATCCCCTTGCCTGAGGGGAAAAAAACCTCTAAGTCCTCCAGAAGCCTTGGGCTGGGGGAAGGGGGGAGGGTCGTAAGATTCAAGGTGAGACAGACAACAAACATGAAATGTTATGGTGAGTACATAAATTCTTTATGTTATGTTGTTCTGTCTTGCCTTCATTCTTACTAGTTGGGACAGCATCACTAGCACCATATTTCCTGGGTGGCTCATGGGAGTACACTTTTCAGTACAGTGGAACCAAGGGAGGCCCTGTCCCTGGAGACCAAATTCATTTTGTAATGAGTGATAAAGGTATGGGGCCTAGCCCATGTGGCAGCTGCACAAACACTGTCTATTGATAGTCTAGCTAAATATTGCAGAATGTTCCTTGACTTTGCACTGTAGATAAAGGTGATGCAACTTGAAAGCCAGTTTGAGAGTGTGACCTTAGAAACAGGCATACATTTATTTGCTTCTGAAAACGAAATAAACAGTTGGTCAAATTTCCTAAAATCCTTGGTTCTGAGTAAATAGAAGTGGAGTTGTCTGTACACATCAAATTGATGTAGCTTGTATTCTGCCTTTTTTGTCATGATTGGGGAAAAACACTGGCAGCTCAATAATTTGGTTTAGATTAGTCTGAGAACACACTTTAGGTAAAAAGGATGGGTTAGTGCGAAGAGATACTCTACCCTTATGAAAGATCAAGTAAGGAGATTAGGTTGATAGGGCTTTCAGTTCTGAGACTCTCCTTGCAGAAGTAATGGCCAATAATAAAACTGCTTTCCACAATAGAAATTTGAGATCACATGTTGATGAGGGCTCAAATGGAGATAAGGTTAGACATGATAGAACAAAATTCAAATCCCATGGTGAGAGGGGCTCTTTAATGAGAGATCTTAATAATCAAGTACCTTTTAAAAAAGCTTTGCACAATTTGTGTAACATCAAGTTAGGAGTCCAGTCACCCATATAAAAACTAAAATTGCAGCTAATTGGAATTTAATAGTAGCTGCAGCAAAACCTTGATGAGAGAGCTCTGCCAGGAATTCAAGAATAGAGATGATTGGGGCAGAGAAGGGAGCAATGTCTCTTGATGTGGCCCAGCATGAGAAACTCTTCAGTTTACTAGAATAAGAAGTTATGCACCTACCATAACGTTCCATGTTAGTTGTCTTCTTCTCACCTTCTTTCTTGCTGGATGGGATCCTCGGCTCTGACTTGGCCTTCTACTAAAGCTCGAGAGCTATTTACCAGCTCGAGGCCTCCCCATATCCCACAATGCTAGGCGTCAGATACCCAGATCTCGTTTGGCAGAGCTAACACCATGGAAAAAACAAATTTTTGGAGACACCTGTCCAAACTACAAGGTTTACCTACAGTGCTAAAAACAGAGGAGGACATAACCTAGAAAAGAGTCAACCAGAGGAAGAAGGCCTCAAAAGGGATTCTTCTCGGTCTGTCCAGGCTAGGGGGATGGAGGGTGGGACGCAAGAAAGAATAATAATAGAGGCCAACCACCTGGATAAGGTTACTTTAGAAACTGGCAGGCCATGCTTGCCCTCAGCATAGGACAGGAAGAGTTGGTCCGATTTCCTTGTTTGTTTAGTCTTATCCAAATAAAAACGTAATTGCCTGTGAACGTCCAATTGGTGCAACTTTTGTTCAGCTCTGTTCGAAAAGTTAGGAAAAAAGACAGGAAGATCAATAGCCTGATTCAGGTTTGTCTCGGAAGGTATTTTGGGTAAAAAGGAAGGATTAGTCCTGAGTGAAACTATCCTTGTGAAACACAAGATAAGGAGGACGAATACAGAGGGCTTGAAGTTCCAGCACTCTTCTAGCTGAGGTGATGGCTACTAAGAAGAGAGTCTTCCAGGAGAGTAATTTTAAGGAACAGGAGGCTGCAGGTTCAAAAGGAGGGAGAATCAAGGAAGTTAATATCAGGTTTAAATCCCACGGAGGCGGGGGATCTTTAATCAGGGGTCTAAGTAAAATAGTCCCTTTAAGAAAGGCTTTACAAAGTTTGTGAGATATGATGCTGGTTTCTGACAGGCCGGCGTGGAAATTAGCTATAGCAGCCAACTGGACTCTAATGGTGGCAGATGAGGAACCTGCTCGAAAACGTTCTGCCAGAAAATCTAGAACGTGATGGACAGGGGCTGTAAAAGGGTCAATATTTCTAGCCTCCGCCCAGAAAGAGAAACGTTTCCACTTACTAGCATAAGTCTTCCTGGTAGTAGATTTGTGTGAAGAAAGGATGATTTCATGCACTGGCTGATAAATATGTGGAAGCCTAGCTAAGGCTGGAAGTGGAGCAACCAAGCTGTGAGGTTGAGAGACTGAAGGGATTGGTGCAGCCCGCCTGACTGATGGACCAAGAGGTCTGGCACTGGGTCCAGATTCCAGGGCTGCTCCAGCAGGTGACACAGGAATGGGAACCAAATTTGTCGAGGCCAGTAAGGAGCAATGAGGATCATCCTGGATCCCAATGCAGTCACTTTCTGAATCAGTTTGGGAATTAAGGGAAAAGGTGGGAATGCATACAGAAGACCCCAGGGCCAATCGTGAACTAGAGCGTCTCTGGGCGAGTGGCCGGGAGGGGGAAGAGAGTGAAGAAGTCATTGCACTTGCTGTTTAGAGGGGTTGCGAAAAGGTCACAGCAAGGTTGACCCCATCTGCGGAACATTTTGTCCGCTACTAACTGATTGAGAGACCACTCGTGAGGCATGAGAATAGCTCTGCTCAGCCTGTCCGCTATGACGTTGGACTTCCCGGACATGTGCGTTGCTATCAGAAACCATTGAGAGGAGATCACCCACTGCCAGAGTCTGACTGCTTCTCGACTTAAGGGATAGGACCTGGTTCTGCCTTGCTTGTTGATGTACCACACTACAGACATATTGTCCGTCTGAATTGCAATAGTCCTGGTGGGTAGAGAGGCCTGAAGAGCTTGCAACGCTAAAAGTACCGCTGTCATTTCCAAGACGTTTATGTGCAGGTGGTACTCTAGAGGTTGCCAAGTGCCCTGGACAGTCCTGCCCTGAAAATGTCCCCCCCCACATGATCAGGGAGGCATCTGTTGTCACCGTGGCAACAGGAGGAGGAAGAACAAATGGTCTGCCTTGAAGTACTTGAGAGGAGACCATCCACCAAGAAAGGTGGTCTTTGCATGATTGGGTGATTATTATGTTGTGAGACATCGGAAGCTGTTGAAACGACCATTGGGTAAAAAGCATCCATTGAAGAATCCGCATGTGAAAATGAGCCAGGGGAAGTAATGTGATTGCAGCTGCCATGAGACCCATGGTTTTCAGTACAAATCTGGCCTGAATTCTCTTGCACTGTAGTAAGGTCTGGACTTGTCGGCGAATGTCTGATACTCTTTCTAAGGGAAGTTTTGCGGACAGCTCTTTTGTATTTAATCTTGTGCCTATAAAGATTATAGATTGACAAGGTGACAATGCAGACTTTTCGAAGTTTATAGAGATACCTAGCTCGGAGCAAGTTTGGATGGTATAATCCCTGGCTTGCAGTAGCTGATGCCTGGTGGAAGCAGTTAGGAGCCAGTCGTCTAGATATGGAAACACCTGGAATCCTCACCATCTCAGGTGAGCCGTAACCACTGCCATGCATTTGGTGAACACCCTGGGGGCTGTGGTGAGACCAAAGGGCAGGGCTCTGAATTGATAGCGACTGGCTCCCAGCTGGAAGCGGAGAAACCTTCTGGAGCGTCTGTCCATTTTGATATGGTAGTACGCATCTTGAAGGTCTATGGAGCACATCCAATTGTCCTGACCCAAAAAGGGTAGAATGGACTGAAGCGTGACCATCCGGAACTTCGTTCTTTGAACAGATTTGTTTAAACTGCTGAGATCCAAAATGGGTCTCCAGTCCCCTGTCTTTTTTGGTACCAAAAAGAACTTGGAGTAAATCCCGGATCCTTGCTGGTCTGCTGGGACTGGCTGGATGGCCCTTTTTTCTAGCAATTTTGAAATTTCTAGTACTGCTTGTTCCCTTAGACCAGGTGGAACATCTGGAAGGGACTTGTTTGTTTGTACAGGAGTGTGGACAAAAGGGATTTTGTAACCCTCGGATATGATAGACCGTACCCATTTGTCTTGTATGAGGAGTTGCCAGGCTTCTGGGTACAGTGACAATCTTCCCCCGACTGCCTCCGAAGGTGGACAGTCGGGCAGCCCCTCAGGGGTGCTGAAAGGGTTTGTCAGAGAAAGATTCTCTGCTACCCTGATTTTGCGGACCCCCTCTGCTCCTCGGGCGGCATCTATTATTGTTTCCTCCTGTGCCCCTGGAGGGAAACTCACCACGTGTGTCAGGCACAACTCCCTGGGGTTTCCGAAACCACATTTTTCCACTCTTCTGACCTTTAGGGTATGGTCTAGAGGGAGTAGAAAAACGGACTCCCACGGCAGAGAGAGTCTTGCCTTCCTGCTCACACCTGGTAAGGGTATCCTTCAACTGTGGTCCAAACAAAGCCGAACCGTCGAAGGGGGTATTGGTGAAGGACGCCTTAAAGTGGTCAGCAAAGGTACATAACCGCATCCAGGCATGTCTTCTCAAAGCCACGCCTGTACCTGCGGCCCTACTCACCCCATCGGCTGCATAAGAAATGAGCCGCATGGAGGAGTTGACTATAGAGTTAAGGGTCGCCACCTGGGAGTTAATCTTATCCTGAGACCCTGCAGCTGATGGATCCTGAAGGGTATCACCCAGTTCCTTGAGAAGATCCCTTTGTAGGCGGGTAAAATGGCACAGATAATTCAGCGATCGCATGGAAAAGGTCGCTGAAGAAAACATCCGCTTCCCGTGCCTATTCATTGTCCTAGATTCTTTATTAGGTGGATAGACAGGCACCGAAGGGTCAGCCAACTCCTTCTTAGTGGCTGCTGCCACCACCATGGCATCAACAGGGACACCTTTTGCCAGGAATTGCTTGTCAGATGGGGCTGTAATGAACTTAGTGGGCCTGCGGGGAGTTGGTTCCACTGTGTCTGAGGCTGTCCATGCCTTCCGAGCCACCACCTCCATGAGCGGGTCAAAAGGTGGAGACACCCAAGAGGTGGAAGGGCGAGAACCAAATGTGTCCAGGTACACCCACTCGTCTTCGGAAGGGTTAAGGGCAGTCCAGTTTCCCCTCTGCCTAAGGATCTCAAGGATGTCTGAAAAGAGACATCCTCAGAGGGGGACCTTGGGGATCCTTCTGAATCCTTCAAGTCTGTATCAGACGTGACTGACTCGGGGGAGTCAACATGTTTCCTCTTACATTTTCTCTTCTGAGGGGGCTCCTCTGAATGATCAGGGGAGGCCTCAGAAGAGGAAGATATGCCCAATGGGGCGACCTGGAGCGTCTGTTCTCCACGCTTGGGGTCAGGAGGGTGGACAGAGACCAATGCAGGCACCATGGGGGGAGGAGCCGAAGGGGCCGATCATGGAGCCGACACAGGAGTCAGCACACTCCTCATGACCTCGAAGGTGCCCCTATCAGGCAGAGAAGAGGGTCCCCGCTCCAAAGAGATGTGAACCCCTCCTGTCACTGAGAGGGACGGCTCCAAGGCCGATGTCGGGGCCGAGCTCACCTGCTCCGAGGCCCCGAGAGGGAGAACGGGGTCGAACAAGGGTCCGATGCCACTCGCCCCCTTGGAGCCGACGAGGGAGTCTTGGCGCCCGGATCCCTCCAAGGACAGAACCAATGAAGAGATCGGAGCCGACGAGGGAGCCGAAAGGTGTGGTATTGGCTCCGACGTTCCTACGATTCGAGCCCCGATGAGCTGCGGCTCCGAACACAGTGGTAGAGTCGGAGGAGGAACTGCTGAAGACACAGGGATAGCCACAGTCTGTTGAGAAGGGCTGGTCAACATTTTGGCCAGGGCCTGTGATTTTAGAAGCCTACTGACCACCCTCTCCAAGTCATGATTGGATAGCCTGGAGGACCGAGAGGAGTGGGACCTATGGCTTTGCTCCGAATGAAGCAATGGAGACCTCGGAGCTGAACTAACAGATTCTAAAGAGGGGGACCTTGAACGTTTTCGGCTTAGAGAAGGTTCCGACCCTAAGGTCAGAGCCAACTGAGGTCTCGAGATGTTGGTTCCAGCCAGAATCGACAAGGAGGCAGGAGCTCCACTTGGTGATGGCTCCGAACAGGGAGCCGACGGTTTGGCGGGCTTTAAGGATTTTGCCGAAGGAGGCTTAGCCGGGGATCCTTCTGGCTTAAGTAAGCCTCTCAATATGAGCTTGTTCCTACGCTCCTGCAGGACTCTCGGGCTGAAGGCGTGGCAGACTGAGCAAGAGTCCTGCAGGTGTAGGGGACCCAAGCAATAAACACAAGAAGTGTGACCATCTGTCAGAGACATCTTCTGACAGCACGAGTCACACTTCTTGAAACCTGTAACTTTGGTATCTTTAGACATATTAAAAAAGGGATACCAAAGGGAAAAGGTAGCTAGTGCTTAATCAAGGCACACACACATGCTCACTAGGTAAACTAACAGTAATAATAACTATAAAACTATAGCCACACAACTACCTTACTACTAACAAATATATACATAAATATACAAGAAAAAATTACAAAACTAACTAATTGTAGTTAACCAGGCCTAACACTACCCTAAAAGGGTGGGGGTGGGGAGAAGAAACTCTCTAACAACAAAAAACGAGTTTCTAAGTGGGATACCAAGGGATACACAATCTAATTAAATTAAAAGGAAAGGATTATCTAAATATAAGACAATATAAGAAAATATTAAAGGTAATAATAGAAGAAAAGATTTATATGACCTGGAGCCAGTAAAATTAGAAGTTATGTACCTACCATAACGTTCCATGTTAGTTGTCTTCTCTCGCCTTCTTTCTTGCTGGATGGGTTCGGAGCCGATCCTCGGCTCCGACTCGGCACTTGCTTTAGCTTGAGAACTCCTTTTACTAGCTCGAGGCAACCCTATATCCTATGATGCAAGGTGGAACTACCTCAGATCTCATTTGGTAGCTAACCTACCCTGCTAAGGACTAACCTAACATATATTAGGAAACCCAAGCTCATAAAAAAAGGAGTCCTCTAAAGAAGGCTCAGGAGGAAACAACCTGATAAGAGAAACTCTTCAAGATCTGTCCAGGCCAGGGGGAAGGAGGGAGGGACACAAGAAAGAAGGCGAGAGAAGACAACTAACATGGAACGTTATGGTAGGTACATAACTTCTAAATGTTAAGTTGTCAATCTCGCCTTCATTCTTGCTGGATGGGACCGCGTCCCTAGCACCTGTATCCCGGGTGGCTCAATGGAACAGACTCTTGAGAACTGTGGAACCAAAACTGGCCCTATCTCTGGAGGCCAAGTCCAACTTGTAATGAGAGACAAAGGTATGAGGCGTGGCCCAAGTAGCTGCTGCACAAATGGTATCAATGGGTAGTCTATCCTGAAAGGCTGCAGAAGTGGATAGACTCCTGGATGAGTGTGCTTTTGGTTTAGAAGATAGCTGCTTGCCTCTGAGAGAGTACACATAGGAAATGGTGGAAGTCAACCATCTGGATAAGGTCACTTTAGAAACTGGAAGACCTATCCTGTTTTCTGCATAGGAGACAAATAATTGGTCCGATTTCCTGAATTGTTTAGTTCTATGCAAATAGTACCTGAGCTGACGATGGACATCCAAAAAATGCAGTTTCTGTTCAGCTCTGTCGGAATAGTTTGGGAAAAAGACTGGTAGATCTATAGATTGGTTAATATTGGTTTGAGACAACTTTGGGGAGAAAGGAAGGGTTCGTTCTTAATGATACCCTGTCCTTATGAAAAACCAAATACGGGGAACGAATGCAGAGAGCTTGAATCTCGGAAACCCTTCTTGCAGAAGTGACAGCCAGTAAGAATATAGTTTTCCAGGTCAATAACTTCAAAGAACATGAAGCAGACGGTTCGAAGGGAGGTAGTATCAAGGATGCCAACATTAAGTTTAGATCCCATTGCGGAGGAGGATGCTTTATAGGCGGCTTTAGGAGAAAAACTCCTCTCAGAAAGGCCTTGCATAATCTATGACACATAATGTTATTGTCATGCAAGCCAACATGATACTTGGAAATAGCAGCCAGTTGTACTTTGACTGTAGATGACGAGGATCCTGAATGAAAAACCTCCGCCAGGAAATCTAAAACAGAATGTACAGGAGCAGTAAAGGGATCAATATTTCTGGAATTTGCCCAAATAGAAAACGTCGCCACTTGCTAGCATAAACAGTCCTAGTGGACGACTTTAAAGAAGACACTAAGATGTCTCTGACTGAGTCAGAAATCATCGGTAGCCTGGCTAGGGAAGGAAGTGGAGCAACCAAGCAGTGAGGTTGAGAGAATGAATGGCCCGGTGCTGCTGACCCGACTGGTGGATCAAGAGATCCGGAACTGGGTCCAGATGCCAGGGCTGCACCAGAAGGTGACGATGCAGAGACGGAAAACAAATTTGTCGAGGCCAATATGGGGCAATGAGGATCAACTTGGCCCTCAAAACGGTGGCTTTCTGAATGACTTGTGGAATCAAGGGAAAGGGAGGAAAAGCGTACAGAAGTCCCCGGGGCCAATCCTGGGTTAGAGAGTCTCTCAGGGGTTGGCCTGGAAGGGGAAAGAGTGTGAAAAAATCGGGGCACTTGTTGTTTTGAGGAGTAGCAAAAAGATCTCAACAAGGAGTGCCCCACTTCAGAAAAATCTGATCCACTACAGATTGATTGAGAGACCACTCGTGAGGCATCAGAATGGATCTGCTCAGCCTGTCCGCTAATAGGTTGGACTTGCCGGGGATGTGCGTTGCTATCAGAAACCGATGAGAGGAGATCGCCCATTGCCAAAGTCTGAGAGCTTCTCGACACAACGGATAGGACCTGGTCCCGCCCTGCTTGTTGATGTACCAGACCACGGACATGTTGTCCGTTTGTACTGCAATAGTCCCCGTGGGAAGAAAGTCGTTGAGGGCTTGCAACGTTAAAAGCACTGCTCTCATCTCCAGGACATTTATGTGCAGATGGTATTCTATAGGTTGCCACGTCCCGTGGACCATCCTGCCCTGATAATGCCCCCCCCACCCGATCAGAGAGGCATCCGTAGTGACTGTGGCAACTGGAGGAGGGGGAACAAAGGGTCGGCCCTGATGAAGAAGAGGGGAAGATATCCACCAATTCAGATGAACTCTGCACGACTGTGTGACTAAGATTTCATGCCTCATCGGGAGACTGTGGTACGACCACTGCGTGAATAGCATCCACTGCAGAAGACGCATGTGGAAGCGAGCCAGTGGTAGAAGAACAATGGCCACAGCCATAAGACCTAGAACCTTCAGTATAAATCTGGCTTTGATCTTGTTGCTCTGCAATAGAATCCGAACGAATTTTTGGATGTCCAGAATTCTTTGATCTGTTAGTTTGGCTAACATTTTGACGGTGTTTAATTCTGCGCCTATAAAGGTGATAGATTGGCAAGGCAGCAGAGAAGATTTTTCGAAATTTACTGAAATTCCCAAACTCCTGCAAAGCTGTAGAGTGTAGTCTCTGGACTGAAGAAGCTGACACTTGGTGGTGGCGGAGAGGAGCCAGTCGTCCAAGTAGGGAAACACCTGGAATCCTTGATGTCTCAGATGAGCTGTGACCACTGCCATGCATTTGGGTAAACACTCTGGGGGCTGAAGTGAGGCCAAAGGGCAGTGCTCTGAATTGGTAATGACTGGTCCCTAGCCGAAAGCGGAGAAACCTTCTGGAGCGTCTGTGAATCTTTATGTGATAGTACGCATCCTGAAGGTCTACAGAGCACATCCAGTTGTCCTTGCCCAGAAAGGGCAGAATGGACTGAAGCGTGACCATCCGGAATCTTGCCTTCTTGACAAATCTGTTTAGATTGCTCAGGTCTAATATTGGTCTCCAATCTCCAGTCCTTTGGGGACCAAAAGAATCTCGAGTAGACGCCGGATCCTACCTGGTCTGCCGGCACAGTCTGGACGGCTCTTTTTCTAGGAGCTTTGAAACCTCCTGTTCTGCCAAATCCCTTTGACCGGGTGAGATGTCTGGAAGGGATTGTAGAGGTACGGAAACCTTCAAGGGGATTTTGTAACCCTCGGATATGATCGACTGTACGCACATCTCTTGTGATAGGGATTGCCAGGCTACTGGGTACAGTGAAATCCTTCCCCGACTGCCTCCAAGGGTGGACAGTCGGGCAACACCTCAGGGATGCTGAAAGGGCTTCTCAGGAAGAGACTCCCTGTTGCCCTGGTTCTGAGGACCCCCCCCTGCCTCTAGGGTGGCGTCTATTATTGTTACCCCTCTGCCTCTGGGGTAAACTGACCACGCGTCCGTGTAGCTCCTTGGGCTTTACGGAACCACATCTTCCCCTTCTGACCCTGGGATATGGTCTAGAAGGAGTGGAAAATTGGACTCCAACGGCAGAAAGAGTTTTACCGTCCTGCTCACACCTGGTCAAGGTATCCTTCACCTGAGGTCCGAACAAAGCCGAACCATCAAAGGGGGTATTAGTGAAGGACGCCTTAAAGGGGTCCGCAAAATTACACAGCCGCATCCAGGCTTGGCGTCTAAGAGCAACTCCTGTGCCTGCGGCCCTGCTCGCTCCATCGGCCGCATAGGATATGAGCCGCATGGAGGAGTTAGATAGGGAATTCAGGATTGCAAGCTGTGAGGCAATCTTTTCTTGAGCCCCAGCAGCAGAAGGATCCTGGACTACTTCACCCAGTTCCTTGAGAATATCTCGTTGAAGCCTGGTTAAGTGACAAAGGTAGTTCAGCGAACGCATAGCAAAGGTCGCTGAAGAAAACATCCGCTTTCCATACCTGTCCATGGTCCTAGAATCCTTGTTAGGAGGATGGACAGGTACTGAAGGATCCGCCAGTTCCTTCTTAGTGGCCGCCACCACCATAGCATCCACAGAGACACCCTTGGAAAGGAACTGTTTGTCCGTAGGGGCCGTGATAAATTTGCATGGTCTCCTGGGGACAGGTTCCACAGAATCTGGAGCCGCCCACGCCTTCTGAGCCACTACCTGCATAAGTGGGTCGAAAGGCGGAGACACCCAGGAGGTGGAGGGTCGGGATCCAAAAGCCTCCAGGTATGAGGACTCATCCTCGGAGGGATCAATGGATGGCCAATTCCCCCTCTGTTTGAGGAGCTCAAGGATGTCTGAAAAGGAGACATCCTCAGAGGGGGATCGTGGGGAACCCTCCGACTCATCTAAGTCGGTATCCGATGTAGTAGACTCGGGGGAGTCTGTGTGTTTCCTCTTACACGTCCTCT
Source organism: Protopterus annectens (assembly GCF_019279795.1). Lineage (NCBI taxonomy): Eukaryota > Metazoa > Chordata > Ceratodontiformes > Protopteridae > Protopterus > Protopterus annectens. Next base: position 82,576,073 of record NC_056748.1, on the reverse strand, counting down.
TCCGAGGGGGTTCACCTGCTGGATCAGGAGAAACTTCGGAAGAGGAGGAAATTCCCAATGGGGAAACCTGGGGCGATGGATCCCTGGGCCTGAGAGCAAGAGGCTGGCAAGAGGCGTGTACAGGCACTGATGAGGGAGGAGCTAGAGGGATGGACCGTTGACCAGGCTCAGAGGCCAGGACACTCCTCATCACCTCAAAGGCTCCCCTCCCCGGGAGGCCGGAATATCCCCGCTCCGAAGAAACAGGAATTCCCGGCTCCACTGAGAGGGAAGGCTCCGAGGCCGATGTCGGCGCTGAGCTTACCAAAGCCGAAGCCCCGAGAGGGAGAGCGGGGTCGGACAAGGGTCCGATGCCACTAGCCCTCGGAGCCGACAAGGAAACCCGACGACCGGATCCCTCCAAGGAAGGCCTCAAGGAGGAGATCGGAGCCGAGGCGACGGAGCCGAAGGATGTATCGGCTCCGGCACCGAAACAGTCGCTGTCCCGAGAGCTCCGGCTCCGAACTCTGGTGTGGAGTCGGAGGAGGAAGTTCAAGGGGTGAGGCTATAGCCGAAGTCTGTTGAGACGGGCTATGGAGCATTTGGGTCAGTGCCTGTGACTTCAACAGCCTGCTTACCACCCTCTCTAAGTCGTGGTCAGACAGCCTGGAAGATCTCGAAGATCGGCTCCGATGGCTCCGCTCCGACAAAAGAGGAGACCCCGGAGCCGAGTGGATACTCTGTAACGAAGGGGACCGAGATCTCTTTCGGGACGAAGTCATCGGAGCCGAAGTCCCCTGAATTCCAGATGGAGCCGAAGGTTTCGCCCGATGCTGGATAAGGTGTCGGCTCCAGCCGGAGCCGACAAGGCCACAGTAGACAAGGTATCGGAACCAGTCGGTGCCGAACCCACTACTTTTAAGGTAGATAGATCGGTTCCAGCCGGAGCCGATCTCGGCTCCGATGGAGACGGAGCCACCGGAGGAGGCTTGGATACTGAAGCCTGAGCCTTCGGTGGCTTAGAAGGTTTCCCAGACCCTGCTTTAGAGGGAGAACCTTCTGGCTTAAGTAAGCCACGGAGGATAAGCTTATTCCTCCGTTCCTGCAGGACTCTCTGGCTAAAAGAGTGACACAAAGCACAGGAGTCCTGCAGGTGCAAAGGCCCCAGGCAGTAAACACAAGAAGTGTGACCGTCTGTCAGAGACATTTTCTGACAGCACGAGTCACACTTCTTGAAGCCTGAGACCTTGCCTTCCCTAGACATAATCCTAGGAGGAAGTCACACACAAACCCCAACAAACACACAAAATTAATCCCCTAACACACAACACACAGGAAGGGATTAACCAATGGGGTTTAGGCCTAACTAAAACTTTTACACTAAAGGTAATAAAAAGTTTGAAATACAAGGGAATAGGGTGGGCTGTAACTCACTACAGACTATAAAAATGGATACAAGGGGGAAATAAAACCCTAACTAAGCTTTTCTCTTTTAACAAGAAAATTACTTACCTCAGCTGGCAAAGGAGACCTCTTTCACTAAGCGGCAAACGAGATCTGAGGTAGTTCTGCCTTGCATCATGGGATATAGGGTTGCCTCGAGCTGGTAAAAGGAGTTCTCAAGCTAAAGCAAGTGCCGAGTCAGAGCCGAGGATCGGCTCCGAACCCATCCAGCAAGAATGAAGGCGAGATTGACAACTTAACATTCACAACCTCATAGCCGAAGCAAATGAGATCTGGGTATCTGACGCCTACCATTGTGGGATATGGGGAGGCCTCGAGCCGGTAAATAGCTCTCAAGCTTTAGTAGAAGGCCAAGTCGGAGCCAAGGATCGGCTCCGAACCCATCCAGCAAGAATGAAGGCGAGATAGACAACTTAACATTATAACTTCCTGGTTGAAGCCTTATGTGAAGATACTAAGATATGTTTCACTGCCGGTGTGAAATTATGAAGCCTGACTAAACTTGGAACTGGAGCAGCCACACTGTCAATTTGACGGTTTGGAGGGAGGGGTGGGTTACTCTGGACGTATGAGTCAGAAGGTCTGGAACTGGGTCCAGAACCCACGGTTCCTCCTGAAGATGAGGCCAGAGAAAGGGAAACCAAATCTGATGGGGCCAATATGAGGCTATGAGAACTAGCCTGCTTCCCAATGACTTGGCTTTCTGTATGACTTTGGGTATTAGAAGAAAGGGAGGAAATGCATAAAGAAGTCCCGGGGGCCAATTGTGTACAAGTGCATCCCTTGGTGATTCCCCCGGAGGGGGGACTAGGGCAAAGTAGCTGCTGCATTTGGCATTCATGGAAGTTGCCAAGAGATCGCAACAAGGCTGGCCCCATTTCCAGAAAATGATCCGCTATTCTTGTTTTAGGGACCACTCGTGAGGCATGAGTATTGCCCTGCTGAGTCTGTCTGCTATCACGTTGGATTTCCCTGGAATGTGCATTGCTACTAGAAAGCATTGGGAAGATGTAGCCTATTGCCATACTCTGAGTGCCTCTCGGCAAAGGGGGTAGGATTTAGTTCCTCCTTGCTTGTTTATGTACCAGACTACTGACATGTTGTCTGTCTGAATTGCAAATGTTCCTAATGGAAGAGAGTCCTGAAGTGCTTGCAATGCCAAGAGCACTGCTCTCATATCTAGGACATTGATGTACAAATGGGCCTCATGCTCCTGCCATGTGCCTTGGACCATCCTCCCCAGTTAATGTCCCCCCCACCCTATCTGGGAGGCGTCCATGGTCACTGTCACTACAGGTTGTTGTAGGGTAAAGAGGCGACCTACTGTCATTTGACTGGAAAGGAGCCACCATTGTAAATTCTTCTTGCATGACTCTGATTCTGATCTGGTGAGACATGGGTAGTTCTTGAAATGACCACTGAGAAAAAAGGAGTCACTTCAGAATTCTCATGTGCATCCAGGCTAGGGGGACTAGGGTTATCATTTCTGCCATAGTTCCTAGAACTTTTAAGACTGTTTTCACTTTCACTTTGGCTCTTGGCAGAAGGTTAGAAATCTGTTGTCTGAGCAGAGATACTCTATCTGCAGGTAACTTTGCCATCATGGAGATGGTGTCAAGATCTGCTCCTATAAATGTAATATGCTGACATGGCAATAAGGCAGATTTTTTTGAATTTATTGTTATCCCCAAGTGAGAAAAAAAGTTGTAATGTGGCTTCTCTTGCCTGTTGTAGTAGATGCCTGGTGGTGGCAGTCAGGAGACAGTCATCTTGGTATGGAAACACTTGGAATCAAATTTGTCTCAAGTGAGTTGTGACTACTGTCATGCATTTGGTGAACACTCTGGGGCTGTAGTGAGACCAAAAGGCTGAGCTCGGAATTGGTAATGACTGGCTCCAAGCCAGAAGTGCAAATGACTCTTTGATGGCCTATCCATTTTTATATGGTAGTATGCATCCTGGAGATCTATCAAGCACATCCAATTGTCTTTCCATAAAAAAGGAAGAATAGACTGCAGTTTCACCATTCGGAACTTTGACTTCTTTACGGATTCATTTTGTTTTCTGAGATCGAAGATGGGTCTTCAGTCCCCTGTTCTTTTCGGCACTAAAAGGAATCTTGAGTAAGTGATGAATCCTATTTGGTCTGCAGGGACTCTTTCGATGACTCTTTTTTCCAGAAACTTTTAAATTTCAATAGTTGCCTGTTTCCTTTGACTGGGTGGAACGTCTGGGATTTGAGTAACCTCTGCATATTACACTTTGAACCTACTTGTCTTTTGTGACATCTCACCAGGCTTTCAGGTACAAAGGTAAACTACCCCCCCCCCCAACTGCCTCCAGAGGAGGGCAGGCAAGCCTCCTTTCAAGAGAGCTGGAAGGGTCAGCTGTGAAAAGAATCACTGTCACCCTGATTTTGTGGACCCCCTCTGCCACGTGGACGATGTCTACCATTGCTACTTCCCCCTCTGCCCTGGGGAAGGATTCACTTTGTGCATCTTGAAAAACTCCCTGGGATTTTTTGAACCACATTTTACCACCCTTCTGACCCTTGGGATAGGGTCTGGAAGGTACAGAAAAAATGTACTACAACGGCAGAGAGAGTTTTCCCTTCCTGCTTGCATCTGGTGAGTGTGTCTTTGACTTTTGGTCCAAAGAGTGAGGAATCATCAAAAGGGGTGTTGACAAAGGTAGACTTGAAAGGTTCCACAAAGTTACACAAGCGCATCCAGGAGTGTCTCCTTAGGGAAATTCCTGAACTCACTGCCCTGCTCGCTCCATCTGCTGCGTAAGAAATCAGTCTCATGGAGAAGTCCACTACAGAATTTAAGGTGGACAGCTGGCAGGATACCTTATCTGAGATGCTTGCAGCTAGTGTACCTTGAAGAGCATCTCCTAACTCTTTCAGGAGATCTCTTTCAAGTCTAGTGAAGTGTGTTAGGTAGTTCAGCAATCTAAGGGCAAAAGTCACTGATAAAAAATATGCTTCCCATATCTAGCCATCATTCGAGACTCCTTCTTCGGTGGATGGACAGACGAGGACGTTTTGGAAAGTTCCTTCTTAGTAGCTACTGCCACCGCCATAGCATCTACAGGGATGCCTTTTGTAAGAAATTCTTTGTCTGTTGGGGCTGTAATAAATTTATTTGGCCTCCAAGGGACCGGTTCCATTGCATCTGGTGACTTCCATGCCTTTCGACTAACTAGTTCTATGAGTTTGTCAAAAGGCGGAGACAGCCAGGTGGCTGAAGATTGAGATCTAAAGGCCTTCAGGTACACTGATTCCTCATAAGAAGGGTTGATAGGTTTCCAGCCACCTCTCTGTTTAAGGATTTCTAGGATATCTGCAAAGGAGATATCCTCAGAGGGTGACCGTGGAGACCCTCCTGACTCCTCAAGGTCAATTTCCGAGGTGACTGACTCATCTGGTGAGTCCAGGTGCTTCCTCTTGCAAAGTCTGTTCTGGGTAGCCTCATCAGAAGGGCATTCTGGAGAGGTCTTGGGAGACTGTTGTTCACCCAATGGGGCACCCTGAAGCCCAGAATCTCCACTGTCCTGTGGTTGGGGTGGTGCCAAGACAGGAGCCAGTGCTTTAGGGGGATGGATGTCAGTACCCTTGTGTAGAGCTGTAGGGGGGAAGCACACTGCTCAAAAGCTGTTCCCCCCAGCTTCAAGGATACCTTCAGTTCTGAAAAAGCAGAGGGAATCCCCAGTGCCAAGGGGGGGGGGGGCAGCTCTGAACCCAATGTAGGAGCCAAGCTCACCCAAGCCAAAGCCCCGAGAGGCAAGCTCGGAACCAAAGAGTCTCAGGTCTGAGTGTCCCCTCCAGACCTGATCAGAGATCTTTGGCTCCTTGACATCCTGGATGGCACCAAGGATGTTGGAGCAGACTATGGTTCTGAAATCTCCAGAGTGGGACTTGGCACCGAAGATTCTACTACAATGGGTACCAGACATTCTGGCGCCGATGTTCCAGCTTGGCTCAGAGGAGGAATAGACATGCATGAAAAGACCTTTACTGACTCAGGAACTGACTGGGTTGGAGCCGAGAAATGTTTTTCCAGCGGCAGTGACTTCAGCAGTCTGCACAATACCCTATCCACATCCTCATCTGATAGGCTCCTAGAGGACATAGAGGAAAAGGTAGGTGAGCAAAATCTCTGTAAAATGGGAGACCTCAGAGTAGGGGAGACCGGTAACAATTCTGGTGACTGGCTCTGAACCTAAGACTTTGTCAGCTCCGAAATCTGTGGTGCCGAGGAGCTTGATTTGTCCGATCCAGAAGGTCTTGGATCTGACTGTATTGGTTTTGCTGTCTTCTCTGGTGGTTCCAAATGGCCAGAAGAAGATGAAGAAGATTTTTTGGTAGGTTTGTCAGTTTTAGATGGAGACTTAGACTTACTGGAGGTGTTCTGACTTTCCAAACTTTCAGAGAAAGGAGACTGCAGAAGCCATCTTACAATGAGTTTCTTTTTCCTCTCTAGTAAAACCCTGGAGCTAAAGGAATGGCAGAAGGTACATATTTCTTGTAAATGAATGGCTCTGAGACAATACACACAGATACTATGACCATCGGTCAAGGACATTTTCTGGGAGCACTTTTGACATTTCTTAAACCCGGATTGCTTTGTTTCTTTTTGGACTTTAGACATTATGGCACAACAAGCTACAACTATTTTGTATAAATTCAAAACACACTCTGAAAAAAAATATATTATCAATCCACACTCTGAAAACGATTATATTAATATGTATATAACTAAACTAAAACTGCACACCACTCTGATAATTCAAAGTTATTGTATAGTCAGCAAAGGAAACTTAACAACTAGGGGAGGAAGTTAGCTATACCCTCTAACTTAAACAGGCACTAGGCCCTCTAACTTAAAAGGGCACAAGCTTAGCTAACTGCCTGAAGGGAAAAACAACCACACATTACAACACAGAGATTGGAAGCACTTCTAACTTAAACAGTGCTCCAATAAGAAAGTACAACAGAAACCCTAAAAGCTATGGGTTTGGCAAGTTAAATGGGATAGGAGAAAACAATGGCCAGACGAGGGAAGCAATGGCCAGCCACAAAAGCCAAATACAACAAAATATATATCTACATAAGCACTAATAGCAAGAGTGAAAAAACAAACTATATAATAAGAAATAAGACTAATTAACTAATCTTAACACTAATTAAAAGCAACTATAACAGAACTATAGCTTTTTTTAAAGAAAAATCCAACACTTAGCCATGGCCAAGATGAAGAACCTCCAATCTGTTTACACGGCAAACAAGATTTGGGGGATTACACCACTGCATGATGGGATAGGTGTTCAGCCACGAGCAAAGTGAAAGACTTCGAGCTTTAGTATTCGGCTGAGTCGGAGCCGAGGATCAGTTCTGAACCTAACCAGTAAGAATGAAGGTGAGTAACCACTGATACATTCGAATGGAACAATCCGCATTACTTAGTGTTGGTAGACTCTTATTCGAACTGATTTGAGATTGATTTACTACCTAACCTAATGTCCACTGCTATCACCAAATGGAAACGTAATTTCTCAGTTCATGGTAGTCCACACAAACTTATTTCTGACAATGGTACTCAATTAACTAGTCAGTTGTTTCAGAAATTTGCAAAAGAATGGGACATTGTATATGTTTCTAGTAGTCCAGAATATCCACAGTCAAATGGACTAGCTGAATGTGCAGTACAGCATGCAAAATAATTGCTTGGGAGGTCAAAGTATGACAATACTGATGTCCTTTTGAATTTACTTGATCTCAGGAACATACCCTGTGACAATATACTTGGCTTGCCTGCTCAGAGACTTCTATCTAGGCAAACCAGAACTACATTGCCTATCAGTTCCAGTTTGTTGAGGCCTAAAGCTAAGAACAACAGGATAATTACAGCCCAACTATTCAGAAAGTGTTCTTTCCAGGGTCTGCTATGATAAGTTGAGCAGATTTCATCCGTTGAAAGTGGGAGAGACAGTGAGGATACAAATGGTGAAAGTTTTCGACAGGACTGGTCATGTTCATAGGTAGGTACTAGGCTATCAGCCCAAGGGCCAAAGTAAGCCTAGCCAACAAGGTTTCCTGGCCTACGCCACCCAAGAAAGTTAATTTCCTGTGCCCCTGTCGAGCAGAGCCACAGAAGTGATCCCCGGGGTTTATTTCCTATTTCCCATCCGCTCATCAAGATTTTTCTTGAATAGTGCTAATGAGGAACTTTGCTTGACATAGATGGGTAGCTTGTTCCAGAGTATAGGAAGTCTCTGGGACAGGAATCTATCCCTCCAGCATGTCTTGTTTGTTGTGGTGACAAGGTTTAGGTCCCTACAGAATGTAGCTCAGAGGGATTGGGATTAATTTAGGTGTAGCATGTCCAACAGTTCTGGGTTTAACATAGCTTTATATGTTAGGCAGAGAGCTCCTTGGAGTAGGCGATATGTTACAGAGTAAAGCTGGAGTTTTTTGAGATGGTCAGTGTAGGGCATCTGTTTGAGGCCAGTAATCCTCTTTGTGAGGTACTTCTGTGGCCTTTCCAGCTGCTGCAGAGGTCTTGTGAGGTACATTACAAAAAGGACATTGTACTCTATAATGGGTCTAATGAGTGCCGAGTAGAGGGGAACAATGACCTCTTCTTTCCTGGATGAGAACCCTTTTGTGATGAGGTGTGCCACATAGAAGGATTTCCTGACTACTGTGGCAATGTGATTATCAAAGGAGAGACTACTGTCCACCTGAGCCCAAGGTCTCTTATCACACATTTGGCATTAAGTAGACTGCCATTTATGTGGTAGTTCATGGGTACAAAGTTTTTACCAAGGGGATGACAATGCACTTTTTGGCATTGAGCTTGAGGCCATGCCTCTAACACCAGGCATCTGTCTTAGTGAGACCCTCCTGTAGAATGTCCACATCATTTGGGGACTTGACTATGGCTCCTAGTTTGCAGTCATCTGTGAACTTTGTTAGCCAGAGGCCTTCTTATTTGCCTGTACTTAAGAGAAGTAGATACCAAACATGAGATGTCCCAGGACTGAACCCTGTGGTACTCCACTTGTCACTGGTTTGAAGTCAGATTTGGAGTCTGCAACTTTTACAGTGTGGGTTCTGTCAGATGAGCCAGTTGGCAACCCATCTTGTGACGTAGGGATTTATACCTAGTTTAGTGAGTTTAGCTATAATTCCAGAATGGGGGATGTCGTCAAAAGCCTTTGTGTGGTCAAGATAGGCTGTGTGAACCACCTTACCCTCGCCTACGGCTTTGGTGACTGCCTCAAAGAAGTTGATCAGGTTCAGAAGGCATGATCTGCCTTTCACAAACCCGAATTGGGTGAGGTCCAGAGTTTGGAGGTTACCAATGTCTTTGTTTATGAGTTCCATAAAAAAAAAAAAAAAGCACAAAACTCCAGGTATTCACCCAATGTTTTAATAGTCAAGTAGAAGTTGTGTGTTCTACTAGACCATTAAAACTTTGCGTGAATGTGTGTTCTACTTGACCATTAAAACATTGCTGTGAATACCTGGAGTTTTGTGCTTTTGTTATACGTTTTACTTGGGATTCTTTGGCCTTAAGGTGCTTTTGTACTTTTTCCTGAGTTCCATGATGATACGTTCCATGGCCTTGCAGACCAGGCTCGTCAGGCTAGTAGGGCGATAGTTCCCAGGATCAGTGGTGGCTCCCCCTTTGTGGAGTGGGATAACTGTTGCTGTGCCCCACTCAGTGGGCACAAAGCCTGACGTGACACTATGATTGAACATGGTGCTTAGGTGGAGAGCCAGTTCGTGTAAAACGCAGCCTGGGATGTTGTCTGGTCCCATGGATGCTGTGTTTTTGGCTTTAGAGAGTGCAGCTTTTACCTGCATAGATGTGATTACATAGACTCTGCATTCTTCCTGTATAGATATGGGCCCTTTAGGAGGTGAGTGGGGGGTAAAGTTAGTACTGAACCTATCTGCCAGGATGTTGGCAATATCAGTTGGTTCTGTAATTTTTGTGCCGTTGTGCTGCAACTCAGAGCAGATCTGGGTGTTGCCACTGAGATTCTTGACATAGCTATAGAATGCTTTGTGGTTGCCCTTAGAATCAGTGGTGATTTTGTTTTCATAGCTAGCTTTGGGGGATCTTATAAGAGATCTCAGCTTCTTACTGAGGCTGACCAGGGAGCTCCTCCACTCATGGGATTTTACTCCCTTTTGCAAAAGTTTCTTCCTTCTGTTGTAGAGTTTGTTTATGGCAGGGGACCACCAGATTGACTTTCTTTTTTTGGAGGATAGCATCTTGTTTCTGTTTGGGATAGCACGATCCATGCACTCGTGTAAGTGCTTATAGAGTGCATTTGTGCAGGATTCAGCAGTCATAACTGTACTGTTCCTCTGCATGGGTGTCATGAAGTTAGCCACTTCTGTCTTAAGAAGTATGAAGATGGATTTGGAGAAATTTTTTACCATGGTTTCCTTAATGGTGGGTGGGGGCGGGATGCGGATATCTAGGGTGAACATCTCATGGTCGGATCTGACCAATGAAGAGTTGACTTCAGGTGTGGAACACCGGTCACTCATGTTGGTAATGACTAGGTCTAGGATATTGTTGTCCCTGGTGGGAGTGTGGATAAGTTGATACAGGGGATTGAAATTTATGAATTCCAGAAAGCGTTGAGTGAAGGAGTTGGTACATGAGTAGTTTTCCCAGTTAATGGTGGGGTAGTTGAAATTGAGAAGTTATGTACCTACCATAACGTTCCATGTTAGTTGTCTTCTCTTGCCTTCTTTCTTGCTGGATGGGTTTGGAGCCGATCCTCGGCTCCGACTCAGCCACTTACTAAAGCTCGAGAGCTAATTTTACCGGCTCGAGGCAACCCTATATCCCATGATGCAAGGCGCTGACTACCCAGATCTCGTTTGGTAGCTAAGGAAAAATTATGCAATATATTCCTCCAACTGGAGAGGAGGAGGAAGGGGAAATAATCCCTCGAAAAAGACCAATCTGATCTAGTGACACTAGGAAGCTAATTAGCTTGGAAAAATTGGATCAGGACTCTTCAAGGAAGAGGAACAAACTTCTCGGTCTGACCAGGCTAGGGGGATGGTGGGAGGGACGCAAGAAAGAAGGCGAGAGAAGACAACTAACATGGAACGTTATAGTAGGTACATAACTTCTCAATGTTAAGTTGTCAATCTCGCCTTCATTCTTGCTGGATGGGACCACGTCCCTAGCACCTTTATCCTGGGTGGCTCAATGGAACAGACTCTTGAGAACGGTGGAACCAAAATTTGCTCTGTTTCTGGAGGCCAAGTCCAATTTGTAATGTGAAACAAAGGTATGAGGAGAGGCCCATGTGGCTGTTGCATAAATAGTGTCTATTGGAAGTCTAGCCTGAAAAGCTGTAGATGTAGCTAGTGCTCTAGTTGAATGGGCTTTCGGCCTAGAAGTCAACTCTTTACCTCTGAGTTGATAAATGCATGTAATCACAGAAGACAGCCACCTAGATAGGGTTACCTTGGATACCGGAAGGCCTTTCCTGTTCTCTGCATAGGATAAAAACAGTTGATCAGATTTCCTAAATTGTTTGGTTCTGTCCAAATAATATCTGAGTTGGCGGTGAACATCAAGATAATGTAGCTTTTGCTCCGCTCTATTAGAATAATTTGGGAAAAAAACTGGAAGATCAATAGATTGATTTAAGTCTGTCTCATGCCACTTTGGGTAAAAAAGATGGATTAGTCCTTAGAGAAACTCTGTCTTTGTGGAAGATTAAGTAGGGAGGACGAATGCAGAGGGCATGAAGCTCAGATACTCTCCTGGCAGAAGTAATGGCGACCAGGAAGAGTGTCTTCCAAGAAAGAAATTTCAATGAACAGGTAGCTGCAGGTTCAAAGGGGGGAAGAATCAAGGATGTTAAGATTAAATTTAGATCCCACTGTGGTGGGGGGGTCTCTAATCGGAGGCTTAAGTAAAAATACACCTCTAAGGAATGCCTTGCAAAGTTTATGGGACATGATGTTGTGGTCCAACAAGCCAATATGAAAATTTGAAATGGCTGCCAACTGAACTTTTACTGTGGAGGAAGAAGATCCTGAGTGAAATATTTCTGCTAGGAATTCCAAGACCGAATGAATCAGAGCAGTAAAGGGATCTATGTTCCTAGCTTTTGCCCAGAAGGAGAAATGTTGCCATTTACTAGTGTAAATCCTTCTGGTGGAAGATTTAAGGGAAGCTACTATGACATCCCGGACGGGATTAGAAATCATATGAAGCCTGGCTAGGGACGGAAGTGGAGCAACCAAGCAGTGAGGTTGAGAGAAGGTATGGATTGGTGCAGCTGCCCTGACTGGTGGGTCAGAAGATCTGGAACCGGGTCCAGATGCCATGGCTGTACCAAAAGATAATGATGCAGGAATGGAAACCATATCTATCGAGGCCAATAAGGGGCAATGAGAATCATCTTGGCTCTCAAGGCGGTTGCTTTCTGAATTAATTGTGGTATTAGAGGAAAGGGAGGAAAAGCATAGAGAAGTCCCCGGGGCCAATCTTGGATTAGAGCGTCTCTGGGGGGATGGCCTGGAAGGGGGAAGAGGGAGAAGAAGTCGGGGCATTTGCTGATTTGAGGCATAGCAAAAAGATCGCAGCAAGGAAGGCCCCACTTCTGAAAAATCTCTTCTGTCACAGATTGTTTGAGAGACCACTCGTGAGGCATGAGAATAGCTCTGCTCAACCTGTCCGCTATGATGTTGGATTTCCCGGGGATATGCATTGCTATCAGAAACCGCTGAGAAGAGATTGCCCACTGCCAAAGTCTGAGTGCCTCTCAACACAGTGGATAGGACTTGGTTTCGCCCTGCTTGTTGATATACCACACTACGGACATATTGTCCGTTTGGACTGCAATAGTCCCCAGGGGAAGAGAGTCTTGGAGGGCTTGCAACGTTAAAAGCACTGCTCTCATCTCCAGGACATTTATGTGCAGGTGGCATTCGAAAGGTTGCCAAGTGCCATGGACCATCCTGCCCTGATAATGCCCCCCCACCCGATCAGGGAGGCGTCCGATGTAACCGTGGTGACCGGGGCGGGAGGAACAAAGGGCCTGCCCTGATGGACTTGAGGGGACAATATTCACCAGGTTAGATGCCTTTTGCAAATTGGAGTTATCATGATCCTGTGATGCATGGGAAGTCGTTGAAAAGACCATTGGGCGAACAGCATCCACTGTAGGAGACGCATGTAAAAGCGGGCAAGGGGAAGAAGTGTTATGGCGGCCGCCATAAGACCCAATACTTTCAGGGCAAATCTGGCCTGAATTTTGTCGCTCTGGAGAATCACATGGATGTGGTTTTGAATATCCAAGATCCTTTGGTCTGTTAACTTTGCTGAAAGTTGTATGGTGTCCAAATTGGCGCCTATAAAGGTAATAGATTGACAGGGCGACAAGGCAGATTTTTCGAAATTTATAGAGATCCCTAGCCCTCTGCAAATGTGAATGGTGTAATCTCTGGCTTGGAGAAGTTGATGCCTGGTGGTGGCAGTGAGGAGCCAGTCGTCTAGATATGGAAACACCTGGAATCCTTGATGTCTCAGGTGAGCCGTAACCGCTGCCATACATTTGGTGAACACTCTGGGGGCTGTAGTGAGTCCAAATGGCAGGGCTCTGAATTGGAAGTGACTGGCCCCCAGCCGAAAGCGGAGAAACCTTCTGGAGCGCCTGTGAATTTTATGTGATAGTACGCATCCTGAAGGTCCATCGAGCACATCCAATTGTCCTTGCCCAGAAAGGGTAGAATGGACTGAAGCGTGACCATCCAGAATCTTGTTTTCTTTACAAACTTGTTTAGTTTGCTGAGATCTAATATTGGTCTCCAGTCCCCTGTCTTTTTTGGTACTAAAAAGAACCTTGAGTAGATTCCGGATCCTATTTGGTCTGCTGGGACTGGCTGGATGGCTCTTTATGCTAGCAGTTTTGATATCTCTGGTACTGCTAGTTCCCTTAGACCGGGTGGAATGTCTGGAAGGGTTCCCTTTTGCTGAATTGGGGTTTGGATAAAGGGAATTTTGTAACCCTCGGATATGATCGACTGTACCCATTTGTCTTGAGAAAGGGAAAGCCAGGCTTTTGGGTACAGCGATAATCTTCCCCCGACTGCCTCCGAAGGTGGACAATCGGGCAACATCTCAGGGATGCTGGAAGGGTTTGTCAGAGAGGCTCCCTGCTACCCTGATTCTGCGGACCCCCTCTGCCCCTAGGGTGGCATCTGTTGTTGTTACCCCCTCTGCCTCTGGGGGTAAACTGACCTCATGCGTCAGGCATGACTCCTTGAGATTTGCGGAACCACATTTTCCCTCCCTTCTGACCTTTTGGGTAAGGTCTTGAAGGGGTGGAGAAACGGACTCCTACGGCAGAAAGAGTCTTGCCATCTTGTTCGCATCTAGTCAAGGTGTCTTTCACTTGAGGTCCGACACAAGTTCGAACCATCAAAAGGAGAGTTTGTGAAGGACGCCTTGAAGGGGTCTGCAAAATTACAAAGCCGCATCCAGGATTGACGCCTTAAAGCCACTCCTGTGCCTGCTTCTACTCGCTCCATCGGCTGCATATGAAATGAGCCACATGGAGGAGTTAACAATGGAGTTTAGGATTCCTAGCTGTGAGTTAATTTTATCCTGGGACCCAGCAGCTGACGGATCCTGTAAAACTTCTCCCAATTCTTTAAGAACATCTCTTTGAAGGCGGGTGGAGTGACACAAGTAGTTCAGCGACCGCATGGCAAAGGTCGCTGAAGAAAATATCCGCTTGCCGTACCTATCCATAGTCCTGGAATCCTTGTTAGGAGGATGGACAGGTACTGAAGGATCAGCTAGTTCTATCTTGGTGGCTGCAGCCACCACCATGGCATCAACCGGGACACCTTTTGTCAAAAATTGCCTATCAGGTGGGGCCGTGATGAATTTAGAAGGCCTCCGAGGAATGGGTTCCACCGAATCCGGGGCCATCCATGCCTTCCAAGCCACCACGTCCATAAGAGGGTCGAAAGGCGGAGAAACCCAGGAGGTGGAGGGTCGAGACCCGAACACCTCCAGGTATACCGACTCGTCCTCAGAAGGATTAAGAGAAGGCCGGTTCCCCCTCTGTTTAAGGAGTTAAAGGATGTCTGAGAAAGAGACATCCTCAGAGGGGGACCTTGGGGATCCCTCCGACTCATCCAAGTCAGTATCGGATGTAATAGACTCAGGGAAGTCTAGATGTTTCCTCTTACATGTCCTCTTACGCGGAGGCTCACCTGACGGGTCAGGAGAAGCCTCGGAAGAGGAAGATATTCCCAGTGGGGAAACCTGAGGCGTTGGATCTCTGGGTCCGGGAGCAAGAGAGTGGGAAGAGATGTCAGCAGGCACTGTAGTGGGAGGAGCTGATGGAACTGACCGTTGACTACGCCCTGGGGCTAGTACACTCCTCATCACCTCAAAGGCTCCCCCATCAGAGAGGCCAGAAGGCTCCCGCTCCGAAGAGATAGGAACCCCAGGCCGCACCGACAGGGATGGCTCCGAGGCTGATGTCGGGGCTGAGCTCACCAGCGCTGAAGCTCCGAGAGGGAGAATGGGGTTGGACAAGGGTCCGATGCCACTCACCCCCTCAGAACCGACGAGAGAGACCAGACGCCCGGATCCCTCCAATGAAGGCATCAAGGAGGAAATCGGAGCAGAGGACGACGGAGCCGAAGGGGGAGGTGGTATCGGCTCCGAAGCCACAACAGTCACGGTTCTGAGGAGCTCCGGCTCTGAGCTCTGAAGGAGAGTCGAAGGAGGAATGTTAGGTGGATGTGCAATAGCTACCATCTGATGAGATGGGCTATGGAGCATTTGGGCCAATGCCTGAGACTTTAATAGTCTACTCACCACTCTCTCAAGGTCGTGGTCGGACAGCCTGGACGACCGAGAAGACCGGCTCCGATGGCTCCACTCCGAGAGCAGGGGTGATCTCAGAGCCGAATGTATAGACTCCAACGAAGGGGATCTTGATCTCTTTCTGGAGATGGGTGGAGCCGAAGGAGCCGAGGATACGTCGGCTCCAGCCAGAGCCGACAGTGAGTGCCTAGATTTAGCGGTATCGGCGCCAGGTGGAGCCGATACTGTAAGCTGTGACACAGAAGGATCAGCTCCGGCACA
This sequence comes from Protopterus annectens, assembly GCF_019279795.1. NCBI lineage: Eukaryota > Metazoa > Chordata > Ceratodontiformes > Protopteridae > Protopterus > Protopterus annectens. The sequence goes on along the minus strand of NC_056748.1, from coordinate 82,560,471 downwards.
GAAGGCGAACCAGTAGCCGATGGCTTAGGGCTTGGAGCCAAAGGCTTAACTGGTTTCGAGGGCTTCCCCGGAGCAGACTTAGTCGGGGAGCTCTCAGGCTTTAATAAGCCCCTCAGTATTAGTTTATTTCTGCGCTCCTGCAGGACTCTTGGGCTGAAGGCGTGGAAGACAGAACAAGAGTCCTGCAGGTGCAGAGGTCCCAGGCAGTAAACACAAGAAGTGTGACCGTCTGTCAGAGACATTTTCTGACAGCATGAGTCACACTTCTTGAAGCCTGAGACCTTTATGTCCTTCGACATAACAGTGTCGAGGGAGCACCAAGTACTAAAAAAAAACACACACACACACAATAAACACCCAATCCAAATAAAAAATAAAATAAAACAGGGATACAAACACACCCAAACACCACAGAGAATCCCTGACAAAAATAGGAAAGGGGGAGGCTTAAGGCCTAACTTAGGGGAAGGGATAAATAACTGGATAAGGGGAACCACTAACGGGAGATAGGGTTAAAAATCTAACCATTAACAGTAAAGATAATAACAGTAGTGAAGTAAAACGAAGGGGAGTGACTAAAAGTCTGAAAAATTGAAAACTTACCAGGAGCCAGTAAAAATGCACCTCGCAAGCGAAAGCGGCAAACGAGATCTGGGTAGTTAGCGCCTTGCATCATGGGATATAGGGTTGCCTCGAGCCGGTAAAATTAGCTCTCGAGCTTTAGTAAGTGGCCGAGTCGGAGCCGAGGATCGGCTCCGAACCCATCCAGCAAGAATGAAGGCGAGATTGACAACTTAACATCACCTATTATTAGGGTGTTTGGTTGAACCCTACTATTTTCCTGTATATCAAGTAAAGAGGAGTGGGAATCCTGGGGAATGGTACGGGATTTGTAGCAAGCTACAATTTGGATTGCAGTTTTGCCCAGAGTTAGTTGCACTTGGATAACCTCGGATGCATTATGCTGCACAACTAGCCTGGAGGTGTGGATATCCTTAATGAATACCTCCACCTCTGGTGTTCTGGTCCAGGTTTGATGGCCAAAAAGTGTGGTATGAGTTATAGCGTGGTAATGCAGGGGTGCTCTCTAGAGCCTTGAACCAGGTCTCAGTTACTGCACTGATATCGATGTTCTCCATTTTAAAGGAGTGCCTCGAGTGAGTGCATTTTGAGATTTAGACTTCTAGCATTGAGTAGCATTACCCTCAGTTTTTGCTTGCCTGTGCCTGTTATGGTGGTAAATTTGTCATTTGAACCTTGCCTAAAAAAGGCACTATAGGGGCGGCAAAACCCTTAGCCAGTATCTGGAATCCCAGGAGAGACAGGTGCAGGCCATCTCTGGCAAAGCATCGTGGTTTGTTGACCATGTCGTCCCAGGCAGACAAGATACTGGATCCCCTTAGAATGACACCAGAAGCTTAGCCAATTGTTGAAGTCAATCATTTTGTCCTTGCACTGCGGTATCATTCTGGGCAATGGCAGGATGCGGGTCTATATCATAATGTCGAATGCTGATAAGTTCAAAGCACTAAACTTCGAACTTGAAAGTTCGAAGTGTAAAAACATCAAAACGTATAATGGAGATCACCATAGAGTGCGAGAAGAAAAGATTTCCCTTTACTGCTCTGTAGTGCAATCTCGGAGTTGGCATATTTAAGCAGCGGGGGTGTGGGGGGTGCAGGGGGCTTGCCCCCCTGCATAGAGCGATTTTTGTTTTGTTTTGGGTTTTGAGTGTTTTTTTTTTTACATTTGACATTTTTAGACTTCGAACTTTCAAGTTCGAAGTTTGAAGCTTTAAAGTTGTCAGCATCCGACAATCTGATATAGACCCGCAGGATGCTGTTCAGGGCTAGGGTCATACCTGCCTGGGCTACAAGATTGGACAGCTTTTCTATGTCTCTTTTCATGTAATCCAGGGAGGTACGTCTCAGGCCGTTCACACCAACATGGACAATGACAGAGTCATATTTGTACTTGCTGTGGAGTGACCTGAGTGCGTGGGTTATGTGGCGGATTCTGGCACCAGACAGGCAGCTGACAGTAACCTTCTCCTTGTTTAGCCTAGTGAGTGGGATATCAGTGTGCCTAACTATAGAATCCCCTATGACTAGTGTGTTGGGTATGTTGTTTTGCCTTATGGGCTGTGGTTTATTGGCACACTGAGTCTGTGGGCTATGTGTCATTTGGGTTGTGTTGGGGGGTAGAGTTTGCTTGTGTTTCTGCTTTGGAGGTCTCTGTTGCTTGAGCAGATTACTATTGAACCTCTGTGAATGTTTTTGTGTTTCTATGTGTGGATTTTGGTGGTGTAGGTTTAGTGGGACTATGTGGTGTGATACAAGTGTTTACCTTCTCCTCTTGACTGTCAAGTTCAGTCTTGGTCGGAGAGAGCTTTACCTCCAGTTTGGCTAGATAAGTGCATCTCTCACAGGTTGTGGTGTTGGGTGGTAGGAGGAGAGGGTTGTCGTGTGTACATGATGCAATTGCTACATTGCCCCAAGACGCCCAGATTCATCAGATAGACAAGAGAGAACACTGGGAGCTGATCCTTAGACATGCCTGAATAAAATACTACTTTCCTCTAGACAAGTGAGGAAATTGAGTATAAGAGCTGTTTTTCTCTAAGCAAGTGACGAAAGGAAGTACAAAAACTGTTTTCCTCTAGGTAAAGAGGAAGGCCGAGTGCTGTAGTAATTTATAGCTTATTTAGTGCAAACAACAAGTTCTGAACAAGTGCTGAGCACGAATAAGCAAATTCAAGTGCTAAAACTAAGAATCTGTACCTGGATCTTGTGGTAGATAGGCTACCTAGTGCTTACCACTCCCACTGATAAGCTAGAATGCTTCCCTCCAACACAGAAAGGCTTGGGGGAGTTCAGAAGCTTACAAACAGTCCTGGATACAGCAAATCTGTATCTAGACTAGACTAGTTACAGAAAAGGTGGGAAACAAGTGCAAATGCAGGCTTTTAAACCAGAAAGTTGAAAGAGATGGAAAAACTGCCCAAACTGCCAATAGACTACAATTTCTGGGCCAGAAATCACTCTTGTGGTAGATAGACTACCTAGTGCTTACCACTCCCACTGATAAGCTAGAAGGCCTCCCTCCAACACAGAAAGGTTTTGGGGACTCAGAAGCTTACAGACAGTCCCGGTGACAGCAAATCTGTATCTGGACTAGACTAGTTACAGGAAAGGCAAGAAACAAGCTTAGATTTTTTTTTTAACAGGTATATGTACAAAGCCAAGATCCTACTTCGTAGAATCTGATGGTGTGGAGTACAAGAGAAATCGTAGACATCTTCCTGTATCAGAATCACAGCTTTGTTCCTGTGATACAGAGTCTAGATCTCAGAGCAATGCAAACAATGCTCCTGTTGCAGAACATGTCTTAACTTCTACTTTCATTCCTGATGGTGTTTCTGGTTTCCTTAAAGTTGAACATTCAGCAGAGACAGTCCCAGTTGCTAGACCTAATTCTATTTTCTATGTCACACAATTTGGTCGTATTTCCAGACGTAATGATCTAAGAGAACAGTTGCTTGATTTAATAGAGATGGACAGCATATTAAGATCAATGAAAGAAAGACTACAGCAAGTCAATAAATCCCCAAAAAGTTAGAAGTTTGATAAAACAAATGAACACAGAAAGTAGGACTGTTCACCCCTATATCACAAGGTGGGTTGCAAACTGGCTCAGAGATAGAACCCACATGGTCAGAATCGCAGGTGCCATGTCCGAATCCAAACCAGTTACAAGTGGCGTACCACAGGGCTCAGTTCTGGGACCTCTCTTGTTCGGTATATACTTCTCTGAGGTTCAGGCTAACACGGGGGGACTATGGCTGACAAAGTTCGCAGATGACTGCAAACTGGGGGCCATAATCGAATCTCCAGCTGACACAAGCATCCTCCAAAAGGGTCTCACAGAGATGGATGCTTGGTGCCAGAGCCATGGCCTCAAGCTAAATGCTAAAAAGTGCATAGTCATCCCTTTTGGGAAAAACAAGGTGCCCAGAAATTTCAACATAGGTGCTAATCCATTGGCACGGAAGAAGTAATTAGAGATTTGGGGACCAACGTAGATAGTAATCTCTCCTTTGATAATCAAGTTGCCAAAGTGGTTAGAAAGACCTTCTATATAGCCCACCTTATCACGAAAGGGCTCGCATCTAGATCAAGAGAGGTCATTGTGCCCCTCTACTGCCACTCATCAGGCCCATAATTGAATACAATGCCCCTTTTGGGATGTACCTTACCCGACACCTGCAGCAACTGGAGAGACCCCAAAAGTACCTCACCAAAAGGATCATGGGCTACAAACAGATGTCCTATGCAGCTCGACTAAAGAAACTCCAGCTCTACTCAGTTGCTTACCGCCTACTCAGAGGCAATCTATGCCTGACGTACAAAGCCATGTCAAACCCAGAATTAATGGACATGCTCCACCTCAAAAAATCCAAGTCCCTTAGAGCTACACGCTCCAGGGACCTAAACCTCAGCACAAAAATAAATAGGACATGCTGGAGGGACAGATTCATTTCCCAGAGGCTCCCCTCACTCTGGAATAAAATCCCAATTCATGTTAGACTTAGCCCCTCGCTGACCCTCTTCAAGCGAAATTTGGACGCATGGATGGGAAATCGCAAATTCACCCCTGGGATCTCTCCTGTGTCCCTGCCAGACAGAGGCACAGTAAACTAATCTTAAAAGGGTACCTTCTGTGACCTACTTTACAGAGGCACAGTAGGCTAATCTAATAGGGAAACAGAAGCCAAATACACTCTGGCTAGGCTTATAAATGCCCTAGGGCAGATAGCCTAGTATCTACCTATGAACCTATGAACATAGAGATTCATGCGATATAACAGAAGTAAATAAGATATATTACCATAGGTCTCAACCTGATAAGAGGCCAATGTGGAACACAGACCATTGCAATGTGTGACAAACAGTCAAAATGTGGAACACCCTATTTTCGCACTGTGCAAAAAGCGTACCTGACCATGTCCATGGGTTTTCAACCAACATATATGTGAATGTGAATGCCACCTTTAAAATACTGTCCTCTTTCTACTATTGTATGCTGACAGCCCTCTGTACTTTCCAGAATTCCATGCAACCACAAAGAACTGGTAGGTATATGTTATGGAAGTCAGTACTACAGTATTATGTTTAAGGGACAACCAAAAGGAATGAAAAGGATGTCTGGTGATTTTATTGTCAGAGGATACCATTACAAACATAGATGCGTCTGTCTGCAAGGTAACGGAAATGCTTCTGGAGGAGAAAATGTCAAGGGATGAAATGACTGAATTTTGTTAGCTATAAGTATGCTTATCATTTGGTTTGATTGTGCACAGCAAAGGAATACTTAATTTACAAGAATACATATTTGTTCTCATGTCTGAACCATTTGAAATGGTTGGAGACAAATTTTGAAGACTGAGTTGAGTTAAGAATGACGATGAAAATCAGCTGGCCCCCTGTAACTCATATAATAGGGTAAGAGAGAATATGGAGGCATCTTAGTGCTGCTGTTGAATGCGTTTTTTTTTTTTTTTGCCTATAAGCATCAGAAACAGCTAAAGGACAGCTGTGGAGATGGAGCAAAAAGGGCCTTTTAACAGAAAAGGGAAAGACTGTTTACACTTGGAAGATTAAAACATTACAGTCAAGTTAATATTAAAAAAAAAAAAAGTTTCCCAGAATATTTCTGGATTTGTCACCAATTCTAGAGGTAAGAGCATGATCAGTCCAGTAATATTAACCTGAGAGAATATGGAAATGCATCTTAACATGCATATTCTGAAGTAAACTAAGTCTATAACTCTCCGATTGTTCCATTTATTGTAATCCACCATATTATCTCCCCAAATCATCATTTTAGGAGAAATACAGTAAAATGCTGAGCAAAAAAAAAAAAAACAGGAAGAGTTGAGAAGCATACGAACCAAACCGGAGAAGCTATATGGCCTGCATATATAAATGTTTATGTAAATACATGCACACTATCCAGCCCGTGAATATCATTCAGCAGTGGGTGTGCATTTTTAAAAAACAGACTGGCTAGATTCAGCAGTGGGCGAGATTTGATACTGTGTATTTTGGAGTTATTCGCATAGCTCTCAGCCAATCAGGGATAAATCTGGAAATAACTCGAGACGCTTTTGAAATACTAGTGCTAAGACATAACATAAGATGAAAGTGCTTAAGCAAAGCAACTGCTGCACAATTTGGAACAGCGGAACAGTGGGCTTAATCAACCACAAATGCAGAGCGTTCTGCACAATCCGGAGCACTTGGCTGCCCTGTATATTACTGTGCAGCTAGATCAATAACAGATAAAGTCTTACCACAAAAACACAAGGCAGTAAGGGAAAGGAATGGGATAAATCAAATGCCAGAATGGAAATATCAATTAGTGAAAACTATAAAGCAATTAAGACAAGAGGTATCACTGTTAGAACAGTACAGAAGAGAGAACAGATCAACAAAAATACTCAGATAGATTAATGTGATAAAAGCAATGTGCAGTATCAGAACAGATTAGGATCTATCATGCACTACTGCAAATAATAAACTAAAAATATCAGTACAGGCAGAAAAACTTAGAAGCTATGCAGATAAATATAAAAGAAAAGTACAAAATAAGCAATTAATTGATGACCTAAACAGTTTTATAGAGAATAGGGAAAAAGGGAATTGAAAAAACACAAGGCAGTAAGGGAAAGTTATGGGATAAATCAAATGCCAGAATGGAAATATCAATTAGTGAAAACTATAAAGCAATTAAGACAAGAGGTATCACTGTTAGAACAGTACAGAAGAGAGAACAGATCAACAAAAATACTCAGATAGATAAACGTGATAAAAGCAATGTGCAGTATCAGAACAGATTAGGATCTATCATGCACTACTGCAAATAATAAACTAAAAATATCAGTACAGGCAGAAAAACGTAGAAGTTATGCAGATAAATATAAAAGAAAAGTACAAAATAAGCAATTTATTGATGACCTAAAAAGTTTTATAGAGAATAAGGAAAAAAGGAATTGAAACAAAACAAAAAAAAATGAAATAGATACATTTTGGAGAAATATCTATAAAGAACTTCTGGAACATAAAAAAGAAGCTAAATGAATAGACGTAAAAGAAATTCAAATCTAAATGATATGAAACAGGGTGAAGTAATGGTCAGAGAAATTGAAACAAAGTTAAGAAAAGCTCCTAATTTGAAAAATCCAGACCCAGATGAGTACCTAATTTCTGGATAAAAGTATAAGCATCTTTACATGAAGATTTAGCCATGAATAAGAACTATTTGTATGTGCACCCCAGACAGACACCAACCTGGTTAACAACAGGAAAAGCAATGCTCCTATTTCAGAGCGAACCTGAAACCTATCCTAAAAACTATAGAACAATAACTTGCCTTACGACGACATATAAACTCTACACTAGATGCTGACAGAGTTTATAGTCAGAAGAAAACTCAAATTATGGCAATAGAACAAAAAAGTGTAATAAAAGAAAGACATATGGAACAAAGGATCATTTGCTGTTAAATAAAGTCATAATGGAGAACTGTAAAAGGGGGAAGAATCTAAGTATGGCATAGATAGACTACAAAAAAGCATTTGACAGTATCCCACATTCATGGATAAAAGAGTGCTGAAAATGTATAAGATACACCCTACACTGATTGATTACATTACAGTGATCATGAAACAGTGGCAAACCACTTTGTAGTTAAACTATGATAAAGGACAAATTATTATTCCAGGGATAAAAATTCAAAGGGGGGGGTATTCCAGGGTGACTCTCTGTCACCACTGCTCTTTTGTCTTGCCCTTAAGTTAACCCATTAACCTGCCTACTTAATAGATTAGGTCATGGCTACAATTTAGCTCCTGGAAAATAACAAAGTGTAAAGATGCATCTTCTTTTTGTGGATGATTTAAAACTGTGTAGTTTATCAGATGAGGAACTAAAAGCACAACTGCAAGTTGTCAAAACTTTTTCCAATGGTATAAGAATGTCATTTGGTCTTGATAAATGTGCAAAAGCAACCTTTAAAGCAAAAAAGCTGCAGCACCAAGAAAACATCAGTTTGGGACAAGAATGTGATATAAAAGAACTTCAGCAAGAAAGAGTAAACAAACTTGAAAACCTAGTAAGGAATATTTTAGAAGACTTAAATTAATACTGAAAATAGCATTGACATCGAGGAACAAAGTCCAAGCTATAAACCAATTTTCTCTTCCTGTCCTCATGTACAATTTTGGAGTGACAGACTGGCCCCAAAAGGTGTTGGATAGGTTGAACAGGAAAAAAAGGAACAAATTTAGAATAGAATAGAATCCTGACCCTGTCTGGTATGGTGAGACCTCATGGATGGCTCTTTTTTGGGAGGAGAGACAGGAAACCTTTTCTGAAGTGGCCTTTGATTTATTGGGTGGGACATCCAGCAATGAAAAAGGATGGTAAGGGAGAATGTCTAAAAATGGAATTAAATAGCCTCTGGATATAACACTTCTAGCCAAGTTTTCTCATTTGATAGTAAACTACAATTTTGGATAGATGGATATGTGAAATCTGTGAAATTTGTCTGCCTCCAGAGGGGAGCACTCATGCAGCCCTTCAGGAATTCTGTGGCTTCCTTTCTGAGAATGGCCCACAGTATCCCTGATTATGTGGATCTCCTCTTCCTCTAGGCCTGTGCCCATTGTGCCATGGCTGCTCCTGTCAGAAGGAGAATCAAATTGAAGCCAAAGCCTTAGAGAACCAGAGTGAACAGAACCCTTTTTGGTTACTGTTATATGAGCATTGAAGGGCCTCAAACTTGACTCCAATGGCAGAGACAGTCTTACCATCTTGATGAATTTTCTGTATCTTCTCTGTCACAGATGGCCCAAGCCCAAGGATAGCATGTCATATGGAGCACTAGGGCAGCCAAGCGTCTCTTCTATTACCATTCATTTGAAACATTCACACACAGATTATTTTACTATTTCCCTAACTTCTTGTGAAAATCATACTCTAAGCAATCAAGACATAAAAAACTACATTATATAACTAAATGATATCTTATTTAAGTCTTGTACTGTTATCACATTCTCCAGTTCTTTACTTAACTCTTTTGAAAGTTTTGCCAGATGCCATCTCTCCCTGTCCCCCCTTTTCTCCCTTACTTCTAGAATACCTTCATGTCCTTCAACTAATTCTTCACATTCATTTTTCATGCTTTCCATTTTTTATTCTTCATATTTCACACTTTCACCGAATAAAGGTTTCACCTCTACCTTTTTTCTTTAATCACCTTGTATATATCAATTTTTTTTTGTATTTTTTTATTCATCTTATGCTTATGCTTATCTTTTGCTTTCAGTGGTATCATCTTCTTCTCACTGCAAAAAATCCTCCTACTCTTTAATTACTTGCCTATAGTCTTTTTTTCATAATTACCTTACTTGCCTTTCTACCATCATAAAATTCTTCTGTATTTTTGCTTAAGTATCAACCACCGTTCCATCCATTTTCTACAAAATGGCCTCATACTTTCATCAGTCTCCCAATTTATTTATTGTTTTCTTCCCTCCAAGAGGGTTTTTCTTAAACAAATAGCTGGCGTCAAAGCCATGGCCTAAAACTCAATGACAAGAAATGTAGAATCATATCCTTCTGTAGGTATGGTGTCCCTTGTAGCTGTCACATTGACAAATTACCCCTGAATGTTGACAGTGTGGCTACAGATTTGGGAGCCTATGTGGACAACAAATTTTCCTTTGATGACTACATATCCACTACTGTAAGGAAGTCCTTTTTCATTGCACAGCTAACATCTAAAGGTGTGGTGTCAAGGTCTAGGGATGTAATTGTTTCACTGTATTCCGCTCTCATCAAGCCAATCATTCACTATAATGATCCATTCGATATGTATCGGAATAAACACTTGTCACAAATGGAGCAACCACAATGCTTTCTCACTAGAAAATCAAGGGCCTAAATCACAAAAACTATAAATACCATCTCAAAACCTTGTCCCTCTTCTTGGTATCCTACCGGCTAGTAAGATGCAACCTCTGCCATGACTATGCAGGCTCAGCTGACCCCATCTTGTTAACTCTATTCCACATTCTTAAGTCCAAAAGTAGCATGAACACCCACTCAAGGGATTTTAGTCTCTTTTGCAACGCAAATAGAATTCCTTTTCTATAGAAACCATCTTCAACTCCACATAAAGTGAAGTACTTTTCTAACTGCATTCAAATGTAATTTAGATGAATGGGTGGGAAAACATAAATTCAACCCCAGTTTAGCACCCATGTCCCACTTGGACATGGACAACAAGTAAATATCCCAACCTGTCCTTGTTTAGCCATCTTCTGGGTTATTCGCATGCAAATCACAGGGCTAAAATCTATCATGGGACTTGTAGGGCTAGGTGTCTTGTTATGATCCATATCTGGTCATACTATATTTTCTGTCATTTTTTTTATTCCCTTTGTCTTCTTTAATGTAATTTTCCTCTCCTCCTGTTCTGTCCAATACTGCCACATGATCAGGAAAGACCACTTCCCATTTTCCTTCTTTTGTCTCCTGTAAGCCTTCTGAAAATCTGTCATTCTTGACAAAAAAAAATCACTACACCCTCCTACAACAAAAATATCAGCTAAAACCTCAAACGTTCTGGGCTGGTATTAACAATCTTCTCCACCCAGGCTGTTCCACCACTCCTACCCCTTCAGCTGCTCTTGATAAATCCCCTGTAGAAATTGCAAACAGGTTCAACTCCTTCTTTACTGAATGAAACTATCCAGTCTCTAGCTACTCATCTCACTCCATCGGACATAAACACCAGCTCTGGCACATCTAATGATCGATTTTAACAATTGGCTAAACTTTTGGTGTCATTCAAAGGGGATCCAGTGTCTGTCAGCCTGGGATGACATGCTCGACAAGCCACGTTGCTTCGCTAGGGACGGCTTGCACCTGTCACCACTGGGCTTTCGGATATTGGCAAAGGCTCTTGCCACCCCCATAGTGCCTTTTTTAGGCAAGGCTCAAAAGTCAAACCCACCCCCATAGACAGCACAAGGAACAAGAAACTAAGAGTAATGCTGCTAAACGCCAGAAGTCTTAACCTCAAGATGCACGCACTCAAAGCTTTCCTCAGTATGGAGAACATCGATATTTGTGCAGTGACAGAAACCTGGTTCAAGGCTCCAGAGACCACCCCAGCACTACCAAGCTATACATCATATCATGCTTTTCGGCCCCAAAACCCGGACCGAACCACAAAAGGAGGGGGAGTTTCCATATTTATCAAGGATATCCACACCTCCAGGTTAGTGGCATTGCACGAAGTATCGGAGACCATCCATGTGCAACTAACAGTGGGCAAGACTGCTTTTCAGTTTATAGCATCCTACAGACCACCCTTTCAAAGTGAGGAATCCCACTCGGCTTTCCTGAAAACATTGGAGAACATGAAGATCTCTCCGAACACCATTATATTGGGCGACTTCAACTACCCAAACATTGACTGGGAGCACTACTCAAGCCCCAGCACCTTAGCCCAAAGGTTCCTGGAAATTATAAACTCAAATGCTATGGAACAACTAGTCACCACTCCCACAAGAGGGGACAATATACTAGACCTGATCATTACCAACATGGGGACTCTATGCTCCACACCAGAAGTATATCCCTCATTGGTAAGATCAGACCATAAATTAATTTCACTGGATGTCCACATCCTGACCCCACCCCCAGCCCAGAAAACCACAGTGAAAAACTTCTCAAAAGCGAACTTCTCACTTCTCAAAACTGAAGTGGAATCCTTCAAGGCCCCAGGGCCAGTGGAAACTACGGCCCAAACTGCAGAATCCTATATAAACGCATTCTACGGACATCTCCACGAATGCATGGATCACGCTATCCCAAACAAAACCAAGACCCAATCATCCAAAGGCAGGCGTCCAGTCTGGTGGACCCCTGCCATAAATAAACTGTACAACAGAAGGAGGAAGCTACTACACGATAGAGCAAAATCCCTAATAGGGAAGGCATCTCTGATCAGTACTAGCAAAAAATTACGATCCCTCATAAAATCCTCCAAGGCCAGCTTCGAGAGAAAAATTGCACAGGACACCAAAGACAATCATAAGGCTTTTTTCAGTTATGTTAGAAACCTGGGATGCAACTCCCAGACTTGTTCTGAGTTGATTCTAAACGGCAAAAAATACACTGAACCCACAGACATCGCCAATATCCTGGCAGACAGGTTCAGTGCAAACTTCTCCACCCCGTCCGCCCAAAAGAGCAAGTATCTATCCCAGCAGAGGGCTGCCTCCCAAACATCTCTGATGCTCAGGTGAAGGCTGCCCTCTCCAAAGCAAAAACACTGCTTCCATGGGACCAGATGGCGTCCCAGGTTGCATCCTACATGAACTCCAAGAGGAACTAATCCCTCAAATAAAACAGCTATACAATCTCAGCCTCACTACAGGATATGTGCCCACAGAATGGCGTACAGCAACAGTGGTCCCACTCCACAAAGGTGGAGCCTCTACGGACCCTGGAAACTATCGCCCCATAAGCCTGACTAGCTTAGTCTGCAAGGCTATGGAGAGGATCAACATGGAGCTCATAAACAAAGACATTAGGGTCCTACAGACACTAGATCCTACCCAGTTCGGCATTGTCAAGGGCAGATCCTGCCTTTTGAACCTGGTTGACTTCTTCGAAACAGTCACCAAAGCCATAGATGAAGGGAAGGTAGTCCACACAGCCTATCTGGACCTTGCAAAGGCATTTGACACAATACCCCACTCAGGCATCATAGATAAGCTATCCAGCTTAAATATAAACCCCTATGTCACAAGATGGGTCGCAAACTGGCTCAAAGACAGAACCCACAGAGTGAGAGTTACTGGAGCTATGTCAGACTCGAAATCAGTCACAAGTGGCGTCCCACAGGGTTCTGTCCTGGGACCACTCTTGTTCGGTATATACTTCTCCGAGGTACAGGCAAACGTGGGAGGACTATGGCTCACCAAGTTTGCAGACGACTGCAAACCGGGCGCCATAATCAACTCTCCAGCTGACACAAACATCCTTCAAAAAGGTCTCACAGAGACAGATAACTGGTGCCAGCGCCATGGTTTAAAGCTAAATGCCAAAAAATGTATAGTCATACCCTTTGGCAAAAACAATGTGCCCACAAATTACCACATAGGCGGAAACCCATTAAGTACAGAGAAAGTTATTAGGGACCTGGGGACCCAAGTTGATAGCAATCTCTCCTTTGAAAATCACATTGCCAAAGTGGTTAGAAAGACCTTCTACATAGCCCACCTCATCACGAAGGGTTTCACATCTAGATCAAGAGAGGTAATCGTGCCCCTTTATTCATCCCTCATCAGGCTCATCATAGAATACAATGCCCCTTTTGGGATGTACCTTACCCGACACCTGCAGCAATTAGAAAGACCCCAAAAGTATCTCACCAAGAGGATTAAGGGTCTCAAACAGATGCCATATGCTGCTCGGTTAAAAACACTCCAGCTCTACTCAGTTGCATACCGCCTACTTCGGGACGATCTATGCCAGACATACAAAGCTATGTCAAATCCAGAATTAATGGACATGCTCCACCTCAGTAAATCTAAATCCCTTAGAGCCACATGCTCGAAGGACTTGAACCTCAGCACAGAAATAAATAGAACTTGCTGGAGGGACAGGCTCATAACCCAGAGGCTCCCTTCGCTCTGGAATAGAATTCCAGTTCATGTGAGGCACAGCACCTCACTGAATCTCTTCAAGAAGAATCTTGATACGTGGATGGGGGATCGTAGGTTTGTCCCAGGGATTACTCCCGTGTCACTATTAGACAGAGGCACAGTAAACTAAACCTTAAAAAGGGCACAGTATACTCAAATCAAGGGGTGGCGTAAGCCATACAGAATCGGGCTAGGCTTATAATTGCCTCAGGGCAGATAGCCTAGTATGAACCTATGAACCCTGCTCCACCCAGCATCCAACCCACTTTTACCTTTCAAACCATACCTACCAACCTGATCCGGACCTTACTCATAAAGCTAAAACCTACTACATTGGCTGCCAACCACCTCCCAGCTGAATATCTTCAAAAAGCAGTTGATGCCATAGCAATTCCCATTTCTATTCTGATCAACAGATCCATCTCAGAAGGATCCATCCCAGCAATATGGAAAATATCACGTTATACCTCTCCATAAAGGAGGAAGTTCCACAGAATTATCTAACTTTAGATCTATAGCCATTCTTTCACCACTAGCTAAAATCATGAAAAGATGCATACACAAACAAATCATGCACTTTCTTATTCAAAACGGAAAGCTCGCTGACTCTCAGCATGGCTTTAGGGCATTCCACAGTACCACCACGGCTCTTCTATCTTTCTTTAATGTCATCAGTCTTCATCGTAACAACAACAAACTATCTTCAGCACTCTTCCTAGATCTCTCAAATGCTTTTGATATGGTCAACCATCAGCTACTGCTCAATACCCTACAAACCATCAGTTTAGACCAACATGCAATACAAGGGTTTCACTCCTACCTAAACGGTAGACAGCAGGCTGTCTTATGGCAGAGCAAGCTGTGATCCCAACTTCCTCTAACCTTAGTTGTTCCACAAGGGTCCATACTAGGTCCCCTTCTTTTCTCTATCTTTATCAATGATCTGCACACCGCCATCCCAGGAGCCACCTGCATCCAATATGCATTTGACTCAGTGCTAATATGCTCTGCCTCCTCTCCTGCACAACTTCTAATCCTCACCCGGACCACTTTCAGCACAGTAGAAACATGGCTAGCTAATCGCCGCCTGCTTCTAAATCCTAACAAAACCAAGCTACTACCTTTCTCCCCTAACCATAGAATTTCTCCTCCTTTCTTCAAAGTCAAATCTAGCAGTGACACCATTATCTTCCGTGATGACCACACAAAGCTTCTAGGAGTAATAACAGACAACAACCTTAAATTTGATAAACATGTAATCACATTATTAAGTCCGTCAACAAAAAACTTGGCTCCCTGTACAGAGCCAAATCTTTCCACACACCCCCCACCCCCAGCTAGGGTAGCTATTGCAAGATCACACCTCTTCTCTACCCTTACGTATGCCTCCCCTGTACTCACCAACCTATCCAAAACCAATCTCAATAAATTATCAGGATGTTACAATCATATAGCCAGATTTGCTACTGGCATGGCTTTTAGGACCCACCATTGCCAGAACCTCAAAGCACTGGGATGGCTAGAGCATCCTACCCTTCTACAGTTCAACCAGCTTATAGCAGCGCATAAAATACTCCATCAACCTGATAACACCCCGGCCCTCAAAAATATTCTCACCCCTCATAGTGTCCCCGGGTCATTGTGCTCAGCTGATAAACTAATGATACTGACCCAGAAATCCAACAACTCTGCAGGCAATGCTATATTTGCCAACTCAACCGGTAAAATCTGGAATCTACTCCCTACTACCATTACCAAGGAAACCTCACTACCCTACCCCTATTTAAAAGGGAACTCAAAAAATACCTCACATCTCATTCGCTGTGCTCTTGTTCTAAACAACTTCAGTAATACATATCTTGCTACCCAACCTATTGTTTAGCCAAGTATCTTTGTCTCATAGCATTTGAATGTCTAAGCATTCTGAATTATGAGATCTGATTGTATTCTATGTTCACATTTTCTGATACGTCTTTGCCAATCAGATGTAATGTCTGCACATTGTGTATATTGGTATCTACCTGTACTCTTTGTCAATATTTTTCTAAACATATCTGCCTGAGTTTATCACTCAGTGATGTATGTACTGTCTCTTGTTTGGTATGTGAGCTTTTCTTCCCGGGCCTCTGCTGAAAATGGACATGTATCCAGTTGGACTATCCCGGCCAACAAATGTAAAATAAATAAATAATAATAATGCACAACTAATTCCTATTCTACTAATTCTCCTCCTATAAGGAAAATACCTTTCTTTGCTTAAACTTAACTTCTCCAGTCTTATCACATCCTTGCATATTTTTATATCTTGTTTTATTTTCCCAACATTTTCCTTATGCTGCCTACAGTTTAAATCTTCTACTATTAGTAGATCCATACTGACAGTCACATGAGGTGCTGCGGTAGCGTTGTCACCTCACAGTTAAACGTTGCACTTCGATTCTCAGTTAGAGCGTCTTCTGTGTGTTGACATGTGTGAATGGGCGTTCCTTCGTTGAAGGTTGTGTGTTAGGCCTGGCAAGCCAGCATGTAAAAATCTACTGCCAATCATTAGCGGACCGGAGTTCCGCTGTGGTGACCCCTCACTGGGAAAAGCAGAAAGAAGACACGCACACACACACACTGACAGTCACATGCTTTTAAATTTGTTCTAACATCTCTTATCTTTTTTCCTATCATCACTGAGAGGTGTAGCTAGAGTGAGGTGAAGGATGGAGCCAGTATGGGTGCAAGGTGTCAGGGGGTAAAAGCACAAGAAATGAGTGGCGATACTAACTCTATTTGTGGTCTCCACTGAAGCAGTCAGCATTCATCTGTGTGCTACATGGAAACATGTCAATTGGCTGAAATCACTTCAATCAAAACTGAATTG
>NC_056748.1:82378819-82538819 GCF_019279795.1 Protopterus annectens | reverse complement strand
TGTGCTGTGACATTAAGACGGTCTAACTATGTAGAAAGAGCACAGAATATACGCTAATATAAAGGGTAGAGACTGCTGATGGCACCATTTTGAGTTCATCCAAATGACTAATTCAGACTTTTGTTTACAAATACAAAGGCTGAAATAATGGCAGCATTTGACATCTAAAATATACCTTTAAAATGTTCTGTTTTTTTCATATCTGGCAGACGTAGAAGCCATGTCAGAACAGCTAAACCTACACTAAGACATTTCATAGTGAGAGTTCACTTCCAATGAATGTTTTCACTTGTCCACAGAAGGGAGGAAGAGTACATAAAAGGCAAATTAAATAGAAACATATGAGGTCTCAGTGTTTTACTCCTTCTTTGTGTCTATTTTTTCTCTACCCCAACCATATGATATGACTACTACACCAACCAATGTTCACCTAAAAGATATGCTGTAGCTGCTCTTAAAGAAGAGCCCAGTGTGGCTTGTTGGTTGTTCAGAAAGATCTGCCTCTGTTCCTTCCCTCTCAAAAAACATGTCACTCCTCCACCAGAGAGCAAATAAATCTGTTTGGCAGCCCATAGAATAAAGGTACACAGAGTCTTGAAGGCAAATATGTGTGCTTCTCTGTAGCTCATGCTATCAGAAATTAACTTTAGTTAATTATTCCATGTTCACTGACTTAAAACCTCAAATAAAAACAATTTGCACATCAAAATGGCTGTCTATCCATCTATCTAACCATTTATTTGGGAGAGTGGGCTGATAATCAAATGACCCATTTCAGCCACTGCTGGGACTATATGTTACAAATTAGTAAGCAACATGCACTTAGTAAGCATAACATAGTGATATGAAATAAATTTAGTTTGCAGTAAACAATATGTGGTTAACTATAGTACAGTTCTGGAAGACCACAAAACACACAACTAGTTAATAATATAGTCTCTCTGCATATATTATAAGTATTCCCATAGCATAAAGAGGGTGTAGCAAGACAGTCAGGGAGAGGATGCTAAGTAAAGCCCAGTTGTATAAGCAAACTTACAATAACAATAGATGTTTGACAAGATCACTGTTGCAGCAGCATAAAGATATGTGGGACACATCCTGCAATGGATCAGATATCTGCCCAGTATACAAAAGCTTTTAGTTGCCTACCATGAGTAACACATGTCTGAGGCAACAGGTGGGCATGATGGTATAAAAGGAGACATGCAGGCACCAGAAATCACAGCTTTCTTGCCTCACACAAAGGGAGGCTGTAAAATGAAAACAGAAAGCTAGAAGACCAAATTTGGAATTGTACGTTCTAGTACAAAGAAGAAAAGAGACAAAGGGAACCCAATACCAGCCAAAGGAGAAAATGAGAAAGAATACGGTCCACAGAGAGAGGGAGAGATGGAATAGAATGAAATGAAAGGGGAATGGTGGGAAGAAATTAGTACGACAAGTGTGATCTGGTCAAATATCTACTACTAGTTTGGTAAGTTTACTTACACAACTATGCTATGTTCATCATTAGATCACGGTTGTAGTACAATAAAGCTATGTGGAACGATTGAGAAAGACTAGATAGACATGAAGAAGGAAGAAAGTTCAGGGTTCAGGAGCCCCTGGAGAATAGACATAGTAAATCCTGCCCTGGCCTTAAAAAATGATTTAGTCTTGTAATGCTTAGTGAAAGTGAACACAGAAGACGGAGTTGTCACCTCTGTAAGGGTTTTAGAGTCCACCTTTTCCAAAAAGCCACAGAAGTAGATAAAGTTTTGATCTTCTCTGAGGGTGGTTCTATTCATGATGAGAATAATAAAAATGGATAGAATAAGATAATCATTTAAAATTGTCTATTTGGACCTTGGTTGTTATTTTTCTTTCCACCAATTGAAAAACAGAGCTGTTCAGAAGTTCTAAAATCTTTACTCCTGAGTTACCTGTGGACATACAGATTATGTAGGATTCTCTCCCCTCTATATATTTGGTTCAGGATAACACAGGGAGATGACTGGATTGATTTAAAATAAATTCACAGACTACCTTTGACATAATGGAAGTATCAGTTCTTAAGGTATTGAACTGCCATTAGAGGCTGCAACTCAGACATGCTTCTAAACCAAGTCAAAACAGCCAGGCTGGTTCAAAAGGTGGAAGAGAGAGTTTTTCAAACACAAACTTGTGATTGTTTCACCAAGAACAAGGAAGAAAGTGTGTATGTGTGTGTGTGTGTGGGGGGGGGGGGGTTGAAAACAGACAAGCAGGAATGGGTGGAAAATGAATCTTGATGAACAATTAAGAAAGGCATGATTTGAGTAATTCACAAAGATACTGGAAAACCAGAGGGGTCACAGCAGTGGATGGTAGTTGGTTTCTCTTGCGACGCCAACTAGAAAATCTATTCTACTTAGCTAAATAAGGTTTTCAAGTAGCAGGTTTTCTGGCATCCTTTAATATCTGCTGCTCATCCTCAGAGAAAAGGTGCCTGACTGCCATGAAAATACAAGAAGTCAGATGTAAATTCTGCAAGCCGGGTTGGATTAGTGATCCCTAGTCCTGTGTGAGTAGATTCATTCTGTTTGAAAGCTTTTCATAATTTGTCCTTACATATTTTCACCCAAAGGGAGAACCAGTGCTGTCTGGCTGAAAACCATAAGAGGTCCTTCTTTATAAACTCCAAAACAGGGACAGTAAATGATAGAGGATGCTCATGCTGGATTCACACTTACTGCAGAAACCACTGTATTTTTCCTCATGTGCAGTCTGGCTAGTGGAAACATATGAACAGTGAAAGCCATGTATCCCAAATCCTGAGATAATCCTTTGCAGTTGTCACTGTTTGCAGCATAAACTTTAGGAATTGTTGATAATAGAATGCAATCTTTTTTGAGGAAAGATAATTTGTCATCAGAGATTTGACCATTAGGCATTCTGGAAATATCAGCCCATGAGATGCGAGGAAAGAAGAATTCTTCAGGCTAAGATGAAAACAAAAGTTATGTACTCATATTAATAATAGATCTGTGTTGTCCATTTTCATTTTTCCTCAACTAATGGGTCTCTGATCAAACCTCGGATCCAGCTTGGCCGCTTTCACTAGATTCACAGATCCAGCTGTCGAGCTCCTTCCTTACTCATAATGCCCCACCAACCTAATGTACCACAGATCAAGTTTGCTGCCCCAGAAAAAACAACAGTTTATTCTATACAAAATCAATTGGGAAGAAACAGCTGGGATAAAACTGGAGCTCAAACAAGGAATAACTGGTTCCCAAGGGAAATCCATAAGTTGTCCTCCAGGAAGAAAGGGAATGGAGTTATGAGGGTGGGAGGTTGAGGAAGAATGAAAATGGACAACACAGATCCATTGTTATGATGAGTACATAACTTTCATATCTGATGTCATTTTCATTGGGTACCAATTACGTTGTTGAATGACATAAGTTATCGAAGTTCGGATTGTAGGGTCGCAGTACAGTGAAGATTGGAATATTTGCCCTTTCCTCACTGTAGTGTGATCTCAGAGTTGGTATATATATATATATATATATATATATATATATATATATATAAATATATATATACATACATATATATATTTAGCGGGGAGTGTGAGGTGTGCAGCCCCCCACAATAAAAGTTTCGATATTTGGCAGTTTCGCTCTTCTGAGCATTCATAATTGTTGTCATTCGACAACGTAATATGAACCCATTTAAATTCATTTCCCAACTCATGAGACAGAGTTCCCAACTAGATGAACCTTGGGTGGTCCTCATGGAAGGATATTTTGGAGTGTTGCAGAGACAAAGGCAGCCCTGTTCCTAGAAATCAAGTCCAACTTGTAATGAGCAATAAAGGTATGGGTATTAGACCACATGGCAGCAGCAAAAATATCAACTATCTAAGCTCTTGACCAAAAAGCTGAAGAGGTCACCATGGACCTTGTTGAATGTGCTCTAGGCAGCTTAGGCAAAGACAAACCTCTGTTTATTGACAAAAGATATGCAATCAGTCAACCACTTGGCTAAAGTCACTTCTGAAACTAGCATACCCAGTCTGTTATGAGAAAAGAAGACAAGCAATTGGTCAGATTTTCTGAAATCTTTAGTTTGATAAAGTTAAAAATGAAGTTGCCTGTGCACATACAAAAGAAGCAACATATATTCACCTTTATTGGAAAACTTTGGGATGAAAACCAAGAGCTTAATGACCTGATTAACGTTAGACCCAGAAGCACTTTAGGTAAAAAAGATGGATTAGTATGTAATAACATCCTATCTTTATGAAAGATCAGGTATGGAGACTTGGAAGAAAGGTCCTGGAGCTCAGATACCCATCCAGCTGATGTAATGGCAGCTAGGAAAAGGGTCTTCCCAGACAAACAATTTAGGTCTGATTTTGTGGAAGGTTCAAAAGGCCTTTGAGTGAAACTTTAAAGTAAGGTAGAGAAATCCCAAGGAGGAGTAGGGTACTTGACTGGTGACCTAAGCAAAAATGTGCATTTCAGAAAAGTCTTGAACAACTTAGAAGAAGCCAAAGAAGCATGATTTTTGTCAGAATGAAAATTAGAAAAAGTGGCCAGCTGGACATTGATAGTAGACAAACTGGCTCCTTCTTTGAAGAAAGATGCCAACAATTCTAGGACTGTGGAGATTGGGGCAGAAAAGGGATCCAAATCTCTCTGAAGGCCCCAAATAGAAAACCTTTTCCATTTACTTGCGTAAACCTTCCTAGTGAAGTCTTTTGAAAGGACAAAAAGATATGTCAGACAGGAGAGGAAAGCCTAAGCTGTCTAGCCACCATTGGAACTGCAGAAACCATGCGGTCAACTTGAGGCCTATGTCAGGATGAGCTAACCCTGTTGGATGAGACAGGAGGTCTGGACTGGGGTTCAGTATCCAGGGTAGATACAAAAGATGAGGACACAGAAAAGGAAACCAGATTTGATGAGGCCAAAAGGGCGGAAGGAGAACGCTTGTGCTTTTTAACTGGTAGGCTTTCTGCAGGAACTTGGGGAGTAGAGGTAGTGGGTGATAAGCATATGGGAGACTGGACAGACAATTATGAACTACAGCATCTCGATGACTACCCCTAAGGAGGGATCAGGGACATGAACCTGCTGCACTTTTTGCTGAGGGGGAAAGCAAAGAAATTGCAACATGGCTGACCCCCATCGACGAAAAATTCTTTTTGCCACTTTGATATTGATAGACCACTCATGAAGCAGCAGAACAGGCCTGCTTAGTTTGTCTGCAAGCCCATTGGATTTCCCCAGTATATGCACTGCAATAAGAAAATGACCATAAGAGATCACCCATTGTCACACTCTCATTGCCTCATGAAAAAGAGGATAAGACCTAGATCGCCCATGTTTGTTGATGTACTTGACCACAAACATAGTGTTTGTTTGCACAACATCATAATGATACATCAGATGAATAGCCTGCTCCACAGGACAACCAACAGGAAAAGCATAAAATGGAGCAGAATAAAACAATGACCAGCAGTTGAGAAGGACATCCATTTACAAGTGGATGGTGTAGCTATGGGCACATCCTGTGCAAATAGCTACACCAACCTGGTGATGGCCACTTGGAAGCAAGGAACCATACAGGGAACAAGAATGCTTCTACTGACAATTTGTAGATGAACTTTTTTTAATATGGCGAGGTACAGAAGAAGAGTTGGAGGCTTTCAATTTTTATATTAATGGTGTCACATCCTTTTTGAATTTTACCATGGAATATTCATATGAGCAGATATCCTATTTGGACACAAGTGTGTCCAAGCCTCGAATAGGGGATGTTAGTACCAAAGTGCATAGGAAAACTTGTCACAGAAATAATCTACGACATTGAAGTAGTATGCATCCCCTACATGTATTTGACAACATAGTAAGGAGACAAGCTATGAGAATTTTCAGGTTACGTATAAAGGTTATATAACAAGGATGAGGTTTTTGTGACAGAAGTAGAAGAACTGAAGCATAGATTTTTAAGCAGGGGCTATAGTACACACAAAGTTAGGCGTATTATTCAGGAGGTCAACGAAAAAAGAACAGAGAAGGCACATCCCTATTTCTCTGATGTAACTGAGGGGATGGAAGCTCAAATATGGGGTAATAATAAGCACAATATAGTGAGATTACCCATTTATTTCTCAAGTAATGCTAGAATTTTGGCCTATTCTAGCAGCTGATGAAAAGATACTGGGCATCGTTGGTAATAATCCAAGTTTCACATATAAAAATGTGAAACCCCTGAAAAGAAGGTTATGTTATTCAGTGGGTAGGAACACTCAGAGAAATACTGAGTTTGGAATGGGTACTAGTCCCTGTAATAGGTGTAACTTTTGTGAATACATAAATCCAACAGGACAGTTCTATCATTAAGAATTTGATAGGACATTCACACTTAATGTTGCAGCCACGTGTGACACTACAAATGTGGTCTATTTAGCCCACTGCATATGTGGGCAAAACTGATCAGAGACTACGTTATAGGATAAGGGAACATATATATAATATCAATACCAGAACCACCACTAATGCCTTAGCTAAACATGTCACTCACAAAGAGGACAAACATAAATTTCACTTTCTAGTCATGGAAAAAACTAGACTGCATGGGAGACATGGAGATGTTAAGAATAAGGCAGAAACAAATGAAACCCACTGGATTATTAAATTAAGAGCTGATAGTGGCAGTGGTTTGAATGACAAAGTCCCCATCAAATCCATACTGAAAGCTAGACCTCTGCATAGATAACATGGTTTTAATAGGATGTTAAACAATGTGTGTATATTGGTGGGGTAGCAGGGTAACACTTTTTTTTATAAAAAAAAAATATTTTTTATAGGTTATTTATATGTAATTTATATATTGTATACATACAAATACTAAATAGGTAATGTGGTTATAGCTACATATTTTATTATACAGCCTTGAATGTAGCTAGTTTTAGTAAATGTATTTAGTACTAGCTGTTTTTGCAGTAGCAATGATGGTGTTCTTTTAAATGTGCAACAAGCAAACAGGAAGGTAGTGCATTTGAATGTTAAGCACTGTATTTAAGGGATGAAGGTTTTTAACTAATAGTATCATCTGAAGAAGCAGTCTTTATAACTGTGAAAGTGCTTACATTTGGATTCCATTAAAGACGTTTCACTTTTATAACTGCTGGCCATTGTTTTATTCTGCTCCATTTTATGCTTTTGCTGTATATTGTCAGTTTGGGTCACAACTGTTCTGGAGGGGAGAGCGTCTTGAAAGGGCTGCAACACTAGAAGGATGACTCATCTCCACGGCATTGATATGCAAATTGGCCTCTTGAGGGGACCATGTGGCTTGGACTGTCTTTCCTAAGAAATGCCCCCCCCCCACCCCAGATGGGGGGTGTGCGTGGTCAGTGAGGCTACTGGGAGAAGTAAAACAAGAGGACGGTACTGAGAAATTTTATTTGAATGTATCCACCAAAGTAAATGTTCCTTGAAAATTTGTGTAATCCTGACTTGGTTGCATAAGACCTGTTGAAGAATAGCCCACTGAATTGAAAGGGTCCTCTGTAGAACCTGCATATAATATATGGCTAATGGGACTAGGGTTATCACTACTCTCATGGACAGTAAGGCTTGCAAGACTAGTCATGCTAGATAAGAGGAATGCAAAATTACTTCCTATAACTGGGATCTGAAGAATTGCACTCTTGTTAGGGAAAGGAATGCTATCTAATTGACCGTGTCTAGACAAGCATCTATGAATTCCAGGTTCTGTCTGGGAGTCAGATGTGACTTACTGTAGTTGCCTGTAATGTCCAGATGATGACATAACTAGAGCAAGTAGTCCCGTACCTGTAGAAGTAGATGCCTGGTTGGATCAGTCAGGAGCCAGTCATCTAAGTACAGAAACACCCAAAGTCCTAGCAGTCTTAGGTGAGCTGATACCACCACCACCATGCATTTGGTAAACATCCTAGGTCTGTGGTGAGACCAAAGGGCAGTACCCTGAACTGGTAATGATGGGCTCCCAGCAGGAAGAGCAGGTATTTTCTGAATTGTCTGGTCATTTTGATGTGACAGTATGCATCCTGAAGATCTACTGAGCACATGCAATCATCCTTTTGCAACAGGGGCAAAATGGACTGAAGTATGACCATCCGGAACTTTGAACATTTTATGTATTAATTTAATTTGCTGAGATCCAGAATGGATTTCAAGTCTCCTGTCTTCTTGTCACTAAAAAGAATATTGTGTAAATTCTGGATCCTATATGGTCAGGGGGACTTCTTGGATGACTCCTCTTTCCAGCAGTTTTCTTACTGCCAGTGCTATTGCCTCCCTCTGATTGGGTGGAACATTGGGGATCTTACTAATTTTTATGTTGGAAATTTGAGAAAACGGTATGAAATAACCTTGGGATATGATCCTCTGCACTCAAGAATTTCTTGTGTTGGACACCTAGGCTTCTAGGTGCAGCGACAAGTGCCGCCCCAATTGCCTTCAGGGAAAAGCAGCTGGGCAATTTCTCAGGAGCACTAATAGGGTTTGTCATAGAAGGAATCCCTGGAACCCTGGTTTTGCAGGCCACCTCTACAACTAGGATAGTGTCTTCTGTTAGAGTTCCCCCCTCTACCTCTGGGAGTGCCATCTCCTCATGAGTCTTGCAAAGGACTTTGGGGCTTGTGAAAAGGGTCTTGGAGGACTAGAGAAACAGTCTATAACAGTAGGCAAGGTCTTTCCTTCCTGCTCACTTCTGGAGAGCGTTACCCTCACCTATGGGCAGAACAGAGAAGATTCATCAAATGCAGCATTAATGAATGAAGATGTGAAGGGCTCCACAAAATTGCACAAGTGCATCAAGACATGCCTTTTGACATCTATGCCTGAATTCTCCACTCTTGAGGTACCCTCTGCAGCATTGGAAATCAACATCATGGACACATTAGATATAGACTGAAGGGTGGTCAGCTGTGAAAAAAACTTATTCAGGTAATCCACAGTATGGACCCAGAAAGAGATTTGGAAAGTTCCTTAGTCAAATCTCTTTGCAACCTCATAAAGTGTGCCAAATAATTCAACAGCCACAGAGAAAAGGTTGCTGAGGTGTAGACTTTGTATCCAAATTTGTCCAAGGCCCTAGACTCCTCATTAAGGGGGTGGAGAGATGTGCTCTGCTCTGTGTGCTATTTCTTGGTGGCTGTTGCTACAGACATTGCATCTACTGGGACCCCTTTATTCCATTGTGCTCTGTCCTTCGGAGGGGGCTACAAATTTATCTTGTCACTTTGGAATCGGCCCCACAATATCTGGCTCCTTCCATGCACAGCATGAGACAAGATCTATTAGCTCATCAGCCAGAGGGGTCACCCAAGACACAGCTGGACCACACCCAAAGTCCTCCAGGAACACCAACTCTTCCTGGGAAGGGGATTGGGAAGACCATCCACCTTTTTTGCTTTAAAATTTCCAGTATTTCTCCAAAGGAGAAATCCTCAGGTAGAGATCTGGGGGACCTTCCCCTTCACCGAAATCAGTATCCTAAGTGAGAGATTCCTGAGAGGATTCCAAGTGTCTCCTTTTATATGTCCTCTTCCTAGGGACCTCATCAGTGGGATGGTCTGGCAAGGTATCAGAAGTGGCAGGGGAGTCCCTAGGGACTGACTGGAGGCTTGTTCAGGTAGGCTAGCCTGGTGGGATAGAGGTGAGAGACTAAGAACTCAAACCCAATGGTGGAAGAGAAATGGGATCAGAGGAGGGCAAGGATGTCCTTTCTCTAGGCAGAGAAAAATTCCTCTCCAAAGGCACAGAATCTAGGAGGAACAAATGCCATCAGCACCAGAGCTGAAAAACCCTGCTGATGAGCCCTGAACTCTCCCAGATACCCACCTTGTGGAGGGAGGTGAACCCAAGCTGTCCAGAGCCAAAGCAGCTAGGGACAAGGATGGCTACTATAACTTTGGAGTTGATTCCAACCCCCCAGAGCTGGTGTCAACACTTTGGCTCTGAGTGTCCTCCCACTCCAAAAGCATCAGAGCCAAGTCACTCAGCAGCATGGTTGGAATAGAAGCATTACCTGTCTTTGGATCCAAAAAGGACACTCTCAAGGATCTCAGATCTGAGGGCTCTAAAACCATGGGATGGATCAGAGAAAGATATATGATTATCAGGTCAGTGGAGTGCAGGCTCATGGGTCCAGTGGGAAATGGAGCAGGAATTACCACCATCTGTATCTGAGCTCTGTGGAACTTCCTCATCATTCTATCCATCTCTGCTTTAGAGAAGCTCCTAGAGCCTAAGAAAGGAGCTAGTAGATGGTGGCCTGGAATGTGTCCTTGAAGTTTCTAGAAGAAAATGTGACTGGAGCAGAGGAGAGATTGATTCCGGTGAAATCCTTGACAATCAGATATGAGGTGACCTAGGCTTCAATGAAAAAAGATCCGAAGGTGTTGGATCTGCCTTTTTTTGAGATTTTTGCAGGAAGCTAAGATGATGGAACTGATAAGGTAGAACAGTCTAGGAACCTTTTCTTAAGCTCTTTATCCTTTGGGGTTGATTCAGGCTTCTTTTTTTCAGACCTCTCAGAGGGGGGTTGAGCCCCAGTAGCTAGAGCAGAGAAGGAAGAGGGAAGAAGGCCTTTCAGCACTAACTTATTTCTCCTGTCACTAAGAGCTCTGGAATTAAAGCCAGCACAAATGAAGCAATCTGTTTCTAAATGGTCATTACCCAAACAGTAGACACATTCCTTGTGGGCATCAGAATTGGGGATCTTATGCCCACAGGAAGTATATTTTTTAAAACTGGTTGTTTTACTAGCCATGGCAAACAAATAGAGAAAGTAATTAAGCTATAGCAACAGATGTTTTTTTTTTTTATTATTATAGAACAGAAAATGTACCAACAATGGTACCTAGAAATAATCTCTAAAGGATACGAAAGAAAGGATTACAGCAAAAAAAGGAAAAGTAACACAAAACAACTGGAAGTAAGGGAGACAGTGAAAAAGAACTATAGATATATAACTTAACAGAAGTAAACTTACAACTGAAAGATACTGAAAATTCACTGAAAGGATCGAGGATAGTTGATCCGTTATCAAGCAATATGGCAGCAAACAAGATCTGAAGTATGTTAGGTTAGTGGGGCGTTATAGGTAAGGGAGGAGCTCAATAGTTGGATCCATGAATTTAGTGAAAGTGGTTAAGATGGATCCGAGGTCAGATCTAAGACCCATCAGTTGAGTAACAAATGAAAACGACAACATCAGATACTTAGGTTTTGAAACAGATGCATGCCAAAAAGAAAGGATCTTTGACAATTTTGAAAATAGTTTGCAAAAATAAGTCAACCGGCTATGCAGGCAAAAATGCAAATTCCCTGTAGCATGCGAAAATCAATCACTGGAGCTAGATATTTTAACTATTCTGGAGTTGTGGAAAGCCCAAATAGTAAGGAAAATAACCAAAAATGTAAACCACATACAGAAAAACTAAAATAAGGTCTGAACTCTTCGTGAACATGAATATGATAATAGGTGTGTTTGATATCCAGAGTAATGAGAACATAATGTGGAAGGATGAAGAGAAAACAGAGTCTGAAGACAAATTAATAATAGCCTTACTCATATCTGCAGAGGTTGTAAGCAGAACTTTGGCTATATGAGCCTGACAATTTATTGTACTAAAGGCTAAATTAGAAGATGTTTCCTATATCTGTCAAAAGCCCTTGCATCCTTGTTAGATGGAATAGGGTTAGCAGTAACTAAATGCTTAGAAGTGAAGCCCTTGGCCAAGGAGACAGCAACAGGATCTGAGTTACAAAAGAGAAACCTGTTAGTTTGAAGTACTTCATAAAGCTGATGAGACTTTCTGTGTGTAGGAGGTTGACTATCTGGAGTGGCACATACAGAATTAAAGGCATCTCCCAGAGCTCCAATGTCAGGACAAATGGAAAGAGGTTTTGGAGTATCCACCTGAAGAAGGTCATAGTGCCTTTATTGGCTGTCTGTGATTTCTTTTTCTTCTCATCAGAAGAGGTCCTACATCCTAGCAATGGTGTCAGAAAAAGACATCTCTTCTACAGGAGAGTCAAAGTGCCTGGACTGAAGACCGAATAAATATAGTCCAGGCATTCTTCTTCTAACTCTAATGGATTGTAACTGCCTAAATAAGAGGGAGACCTTTTTCTTTCCTTTAGTAATGTATTAGTTTTTATTTATTTATTTATTTATTTATTTATTTATTTATTTATTTAATCAATCTTTGTTAACTGGGAAAGCCTTTCTGGGATAAAACATTTTTTTTTCAGGAGAGGCTTGAAAAGAAAAGCTCAAGAAAGTTACAACTTTATAAAAGAAAATGATTTACAATGTTCCAGAAACTGAAATTAAAATAGGAGTGTAGACAAAAATAATATTACAACAATTAAGAGAAGCAGAGGTTTCATTTTAACAATCAAAAGTTGAATTAATTTTCATGCAATATATAACATTACAATAATCGTGAGGGCACAGCTGCAGTTTAAAAAACAACGAGCAGCAAGTCAAATCATTTTCATACATTGATTTATAGATACAGGATTGTTGTGGTGAATATAATGTACAAATTTTCTGAGAAGGCAAAGTTTTCTGAAAGACAATAGAGAAAAGTAGAGTTGCTAGCTTAGAGGGTGTGTATAACATTAAGGATTAATATTATAGTGGAAGGATTTAATGAAAGATATGAGGGTGCAGTATGTTAGATTGGGGAGGAAAAAATGGACTATTGAGTGGACAAAGAACTAAAAGCTGGATAAATGAGAAGTGGCTGGAAAAACAGACTAAGTATTAAAAGGCTCAGAAAAGCCCCTTTCCAAAGCTTGAGGTGGATTTTGCAGAGAGATGTTTCATCTTTGGAATTTACTTGAGGTATCAAAAGTGATAGACCTGGAAGTATCAGAAGTCTGTACTTCCATAACTGAACCTGCTAGCCATTTTCTAACCAGCAATTAAGGGATATCATCCATCCCTCAAAGAGCACAAGATGATGTTCTCCATTCTTAGCCATAACCATGCATCCAGTCTTTGAGGACGTGCCAGGCTCCCGACCCTTTGTGGCATCAAAGCAGCATCAGCTGGATCATAAAAAGCTGATGAATGTTTTGAGGACAAGGTCACAGCATAGTCATCTGTTGGAGACTGGTGAAGAGAGGCTGAAGGTTTAACAGCTTCTGAAGCCTCTAACAGATTTTTTTATCTTATGAATCAGAAGGAGGACATCTGAATAAGATGAGCCAATATCCACTGATGAATGAGTAAGGGCCATCAACCATTGATTTTCAAGAAATATACAAAGGTAATTAAGCTAGCTTCTAATTGTCTTCCACCATAAGCTTCTAATTGTCTTGGGAGTAAAGGACAAGCAGCTCTGCCAACATAAAATCTGAGTTGTCTGAGGACATCCAGAGTAAGTAAATTCCTTTCTCTCCTGTTTTTAAGTTATGAAAATAAAATAGGAAAATGAATAGCATGGCTCAAAGGAAACTCAGAAACCATTTTTGGCATAAAGGGAGGATTTGTTCTCAAACATACCCTATCATAGAGAAAACAAAAAACAGATAAGGGTGACCCACCAAAATAGCTCAGATATGAGTAACACTGTTTTCTATGTTAGCAATCTCAAAACAGCATGATGAGCTGGTTTAAATGGATAAAGTGTCAGATTTTCTAATACAAAATTAAGATTCCAAGGAGTAGATACCTGTTTCCCAGATGGAAGGATATATAAAACCCTGTTCAAAATAATTTGACTTGAGAGAGGCTAGATAAGAACAGGGATTCATGGCAGACAAGCAAAAATGTTTGAGAGATGAAACTTGACAGAGGAGTAAGAACAGTGAGAGGACAGTAACTTACATAACTTTAGAAGCACCAGAGGCAACCTGGCCTTGAAATGGTCCTGGTTCTTACTAAGGTGCTAATTAGGAAAAACTTTCCACTTACAAATACATATGATTTTCTAGTAGCAGGTTTCTTTGCCTCCTTTAATTCTTACTTCACATCTTCCATAAATAGGTGCCTAAAAAGAAGTACATTTCTATGATCCAGGCAGTCACTTTAAGAGGTTTCAGGCACAGTTATCAAACAACCCCTGTCTTGTGTGAGTAATTCCAGTCTGTGATGGAGCCTGTAACAATTGCCCTATATTCCAAAGACGGGAGAACCACTTTTACCCAGGCCAAAAATGGGGTCACCACAAATACATTTGAAAACTTCTTCAGAATCTTTAGAATGACCTTGAATATTAATGGTAAGGGTGAAAAGATGTAAAGGAACATTCCCATCCAAAAGAACAGAAAGTTACATTTTCCATGCCGACATGCAAGAAATCCTGGAACAGACTTGCATTAGTTGTCTATTTTGACTGGAAGCAAACAGATCACAAACAGATCAATTTGAGGAGCTCCCAACAGCTAAACCAATCCTGGAAGATCCCCGCTTCTGTTTCCATTAGTGAAAATTTGTCCTGGTCCTGCTCAGCTTGTCTGAAATAATGTTTTGCCCTAATGGAAATAAAGATGCTTGAAGGCAGAGGATTTGCTGAGTTGCTAAAACCCCAGGCTACTATGGCTATACTGCAGAGGAGGTAAGATCTGGTACCCCCTTGACAATGTGTGTGTGTGTGTGTGTGTGTGTGTGTGTGTGTGTGTGTGTGTGTGTGTGTGTGTGTGTGTGTGTGTGTGTGTGTGTGTGTGTGTATAGAACCACATCCACTTGGTGCACGAACTGCCAGGAAATGCACGTAAGCAAATGCACAGTCCAACCCAAAAAAACTCCAACATAACTCAACAAATAATTGGTAGAATCCAAATAAATTCACCAAATGTGAGCAGCATAAGCAAAATAAACAAGATTTATTCCCCAACAAATGGCAGAAGAAAAACCACCAACCAGTTTTGCCTCATAGTGTCACACTGATGATGCTATGAGGCGAAACTGGTTTGTGGTTTTCCTGCTGCCATTTGTCGAGGAATAAATCTTGTTTATTTTGCTTATTCTGCTCACATTTGTTGGATTTATTTGAATTCTACCGGATTATTTGTTGAAGTATGCCGGAGTTTTTTGGGTTGGACTATATATACATATGGGAGCGCTACAGAATCCTTGAAAGCCCAAAATCCTGAAGACCAAAATCCCGAGACCAAAATCTCGAAAGTTCAAAATACTGAAAACTCAAAATACTGATACCAACACTTACTATATTCCAGCACAACTACATACAGAAACACATAAAACACAAACCATATTACTCTTCTCCAAGTATAAGCAGGGGGGCAGGACCTCCTGCACCCCCATGTGG
Organism: Protopterus annectens; assembly: GCF_019279795.1. Lineage (NCBI taxonomy): Eukaryota > Metazoa > Chordata > Ceratodontiformes > Protopteridae > Protopterus > Protopterus annectens. The sequence continues at coordinate 82,523,503 of NC_056748.1, read as the reverse complement.
GGGGCTGCATCCCCCCACACCCCCTGCTAATTAAATATATCAACTCTGAGATTGCACTTCACTACACTAAGTGCAATCTCGGAGTTGACATATTTAAGTAGCAGGGATGTGGGGGATGCAGGGGGGCTTGCGTATTGTTGAAGGATAATATGTTTCTGTATGTACTTTGAGTATTTTGAGTTTTCAGTATTTTGAACTTTCGAGATTTTGGTCTCAGGATTTTGGGCTTTCAGGATTCTGTAGCGCTCCTATATATATATATATATATATATATATATATATATATATATATGTGTGTGTGTATATATATATAGAGAGAGAGAGAGAGATAGTTCTACTTTAAAAAGTCAGCTTACCTAAACGTCAACTCTAATAACATTGAGACCACAACTGTGAATATTTACAACATTGAACTCCCGTAATGGTGAATTACACCTCCAGAAAATGAGGGACTTGACCAACACTGACTGTTGCCCTGTCCTCCACTACAGTGCAATCTCAGAGTTGTTATATTTAGGTAAGGGGGGTTGGGGGGCATGTGGGGTGAGGCCCCCCACTCCAGTGTGTTTTGTTTATAATTTTATTTTTTGTAATACAATTGTTTAATTTAATAATTATGTTATTTTTGTCAGTAGTGGACAAGTAGTTGGTTTCATGGGAAATAATTATTAAATTAACCCTAACATATTAGACAAAATAATAACTCCAAGACTGCACTGCAGTGGACGACTGGGCAAAGTTCATCAGTGGTGGCCAAATGTTTAGTTTCCTGGAGGCGTAACTTGCCATTCCTGGAATTCAATATTGTAAATATTCGCTGCTGTGGTCTCAATGTTACTGGAGTCGATGTTTTGGTAAGTCGACTTTTTATATACTATTTCTATATATATTTATCAAGTCAGAGATTGCACGATAGTGGGAAAAGGGCAAATTCCATTTTCAACATTTTGTACTTTCAGCCAAATACATACATACATACATATATACAAATATTTCAAGCAGGTGCATTAATGCCCTTCCAGCTTGCCAATATACCAAAACACTTGTTCCCATAATAAGTGTCCAGGCTGTTCTTAAAAATATCTAAACTAGTACTTGCTTTAATGTAATTAGGTAGTCTGTTCCATGCATCAGCTACTCTGTCAGAGAACCAATTAGTACACTTCTCATTCATATAGAATCTTCTACAGAGGTTGTCTGATGATTCTCTACTACTTTTTGATAACCCCAAACACTCCCAGAGGTAGTTGTCCCTAAATGCCCTATATACTTGAATAAGATCTCCTCTTAGATATCTGTAAAAGTCACTGTACAAGTTCATATATTTTAGAGTTTCATAATAACTTAAACTTTTATATCCATGGATGCCCTTGGTATATTTCCGCTGTGCTCTTTCCAGTTTACTCATGCTTGTTTTCTTACAGGGTTTCCGTATTGTTATTCCATACTCAAGTTTGGGATGAATGTAACTAGCAAACAATGACTTCATTATTTTTGATTTCCTAGACTTTATAAATCTTTTTATACAACCTATAGTTCTATAACTATCATTAACCAATTGGTTGACATGATTAGAAAAATTCATTGCTGAATCTACCCATATACCCAGGTCCTTAAATGAGTCTACAGCTTCAATCACTGTGTGCTGTATTAAATATTCACCTTTCAGTTTATGTCTCCCAAATCTTATATGCTTAGTTTTTGATGAATTTATCAGCATATTATTCTCCTGTGCCCAAATGGTCAATTTAGTCAAGTTATTTTGCAGACATGCCCTATCTGTAACAAATGCAATCAGTTTATCCAATTTCAGGTCGTCTGCATATAGATTGTAGAACACCTCAGATGAAAAAGTTAGGTCTGAAAGATGCAATCTAAACAATCAATGGCCTAGGACAGAGCCCTTTGAGACACCCCGACTATAACCAAAAATTTCACCTGTCCAATTGCTGTATGATACTTGCCATGTCCTATTTGTAAGGCAAGCAGCTATCCATCTTATTTAGAGTACATCAATACCTAGTTGTACTAATTTATTGATCAGTGTTTTGTGCATGGCCCTTTAAAAATGGTGAAGTTAAATCTATATAAATGACATCACAGCGCAATTTTTTCATTCACAGCTGTTATTATATTGTTATAGAACATCATGTTACAGGTGGTGATAGATCTGTTTACAACATATACATGCTGATAAATATATATAGTTTCAAGTCCCAACCTATCCAGTTCTGACAATAACTTATCCAATATTACCTTCTCCATTATTTTTCCACAACACGAAAGTAGACTTAAGGGTCTATATGACTCTGGCATGGAACTATATATATATATATATATATATATGTATATATATATATATATATATATATATATATATATGTATATATATATATATATATATATATATATATATGTATATATATATATATATATGTGTGTGTGTGTGTGTGTGTATTTTTATATATGTAGAGACAGATATGGATATAAATGTATATGTATGATTACACCAAGACAGACTGAAATCTCAAAAGAGAGAATCAGAAAATACTGAATGACTACTAAAGAGTAAATCACAAAACGCTGAATACTTCTTGCCCACAAAAAAGCCATATATCAGTAAATCTCACTAAAAATTATATCAAGTATTGTCTGGGTAGTGGCAGTGTTAGTGTAAATGTTTTTTGTAACATAATGTACAGGGTTGGGGGGGAGGGTAAGGGTTACATTTAGGTTATGACACGTTACCTGACTGATGTGCTAACCTTAACCCATACCCTACACATTACATTACTAAAACCCCTTTCCTTAAGAATACCACTAAAGAAAACAAAAGGACGCAGAACACACAAAAGACAAAACATGCATAACACCGAATCTATCCCCTTACTTAACTCTAACCTGTGCACACCTGCACATACATAGCTTAGGCCAGCACCTATGAACGTATGATAATTTCAGCTGAGAGTAATCTAAACTGGCACTGCCTTCAAATACTCACTGTTCTGTTTGAAGAAATAACATTAGAAACCCCCTCCCAGTTCAGTCCGTCTTCTCCTGTTTGGGAAGAATTGTCAGAGAGACAGAGAGAGTAAGAGAAAGAGAGAGAGAGAGAGAGAGAGAGAGAGAGAGAGAGAGAGAGAGAGGAAATCATTTTCTTACACTAGACAGTGAAGACTCAGAGTAAAATAAAATAATGTCTTCATATAAGCTCTTAGCAAGGTATAAAAAAATCCTCCTTATCCACAGTTAGAGAGACAAAGGAAGGAATTATCTAACATTGTTTCTTTATTATAGGAGATCACCTGGAAATGGACTGCCAAGGAAGGAGCATTGTCCTGGTAAGAGGCATCCTCACCATGCTATACAGTAAAGCATATCACGGTTCCTCCTTTAAGACCAGCAAGATTGGCTCTCCCATGCCCACGGGCACTCCAACAGCCATAGAGGGCATGGCTGACCCCTTAGTACAAGGTAGCTTTTTAGGGAACATACCAGAGGGATCTTAAGAACAGATGAATGGTCTGAGGACTCTATAATTGTCCCAGCAGAGTGACCCATCAGTGGCTGAGGCAAAGATGAAGCCCATTGTAATGACAAAAGTTGTAAAGTAATATTTTTCTACTTGTGTGTGGAGGATGGAACAACCAAAAAGCTGGTAGTTTGCTCTATGGTCTAAATAAGTTGGTAAAGCCTCAACAGTAAAAGCAGCATTTAAGACATCAAAAAACAATGACAACCACCAATCCCACAAAAGTAGCATCTATACTTAGTAATCAATATAGTTCTACAAAGCAAACATTATCCTCACACAAACTTCTCAGGTAAACTAGAAATAGACTGTAATGATCTTGTGACATTACACTTGTAATAGAGGTAGATTGAAACACCCTGGTTTCTTAGTTAAAGTGGTCCAAAAGTTTGGATTAAGGGGAAAAAAAAGGTTTGTTGACAGTTTTATTTGTAGCCCCACACAGTTTTAATTCTGAGATGAACCTCACCAAGACTCATTGTCTTATACAATTTAGAATTCTGGACCTCTTTCAGGACTCTTTCTTTTATTAAAAAACAGGAAGAATCTCCTTATCTCTGACGTGGTTATAGCTCAAGAAGTACCACCCTAGATGTGCAGTGGTATACCCTGCCTTTGCCCATTCCATCTCAAGAATAAAAAACATGAGTGACAGACAGACAGATGGACACATTTGCAGAGGCTGGATGGTTCTTTGAGAAATAACTGAGGCTGTAATGTATCCCCAGCTTAGGTCAAACAGCTATGAATGATTGTGCAAAACAGCTATTTGTGCCTAAAGTGTTTCGTTGTATAATTATTACATAGTCTCCATTATGCATACTTTGTTCCTACTAGGAAATGCTAGCAAGTACTGTGATTTCAGCAGCATGTCAGTACTACTACATTCATTTTCACACTACAGTCTGGTATGTTTTAGGAACAAATCTCTTGTTAGATAATAGTGGCTACTTATTTTATAGATATGTCAACATGATTGTTCCATATGTTTAGCTTTACTGGTTTAAGTATGCAGAATTGATTGCACTGGTTGTTGTATAATAAAGTGGTTTAAAGACTGCAGATTAAACCATTAATGAGACTAATGGTGATAAAGATAATTATTTTCTAATGCAGGGATTATTGAGTTAGAACAGGGAAATTCTTCAGATCTAGTCAGAAATGAAATACTAGTTATTGGAGATTCAGTTATTAAAGGACCTGATACTTACATCTGCAGAGGGTATAATGAGCACTGAGTAGGATTTTGCTTTCTCAGGGTAAAAATATAAAATCTGAGTACAGCCTTAAAACACTTAATGTAAGAAATTATGGAACTGTTTTTATTCATGTTGGCTCAAATGATCCAGTCTTCAAGGATTCACTGACTGTTATTAGGGGAAAGCACAGCTGTGTACTAAATTAGATGTCTGATTAGATACTGTTGCACTATTCATTATATATGGGGATATGATACCATACATCCAGCCATCATAAAAAAAAGCTTGGGTGCCTTTCTTTCATAAAATATGTCCAATATATGTACCAAGCATAAGATTGCAAAGTGATGCACAGGGAATGTAGGGGCGAAAAAATCCTCAGAAATTTAATGTGCCAGTACAGAAAGGTAAAGGCAAAAGACTGAGGTTTTTCTACATCTAAGAGAGAGGAAAATGAACAAGGTGTCTATTTTCACTAGAAAATAAGAAAGGTATATCTATCTATATATCTATAGACAGATATACAACACACACACACACACACACACACACACACACACACACACACACACACACACACACACACACACACACACACACACACACGCACACACGCACACACACACACACACACGCACACACACACACACGCACACACATGCACACACACACACGCACACACACACACATACACACACACATTGTACATGCCTAGATAGTCAGCCAGCTACATCAGCATACACTAACTACATCAACCTCAAATGCTCCAAACCAAGTCCAGCAGTTCCAAAAAACAACCCTCATATCAAAACTTTCAGTTTATCATATGGATGATCAAACTCACTGCACCTATAAAAAATATATATATATATATATATATATATATATATATATATATATATATATATATATATATATCTATGGTTCCCTATTAGAATCCTGAAACACTATAAGCCTGAAAGTCAAAATCCTGAAAACTAATGACTGAAAATGCAAAATCTCGAAAATGCAAAATCCTGAAAGTCAAAATCCTGAAAACACAAATAATGCTAATATGTCACTATAAAGACACTAATATCTACCAACTGACCCTGACCCTAACCCTAACCCTAAGGTCCGTCACTATCGCACACTCACCTGACCCGCGCCCTAACCCTAACTCACTTAAACCCTAACCCCAATATTTGTCACTATTGCATACATGCCTAACCTGCCCTAACCCTAACTCACTTATACCGCCCCTAACCCTAACATAAAACCAACCGCACACTTACCTGGACCCAACGCATGACCTAACACCACAGGGCTAACAATAGCAAAGCCACAATGACGTCAGTATGTCCATTTTGTGTTTTCAGGATTTTGCATTTTCGAGATTTTGCATTTTCGAGATTTTGCATTTTCAGTCATTAGTTTTCAGGATTTTGACTTTCAGGCTTATAGTGTTTCAGGATTCTAATAGGGAACCATATATATATATATATATATATATATATATACATATATATATATATATATATATATATATTCACACATTCAAATTTCTTATGGTCAAGACCAAAAGACTGAACTTATGAAAGTTTAAACTTTAAATAAAAAAAATAAAAATAAAAACAAAAAATTTTTATTTTACATTTTTGCAGGGGAGGAAGCCCCCCTGCACCCCACACACACCCTTATTTTTATACCATATAATTAAATATACCAACTCCGAGATCACACTACAGCAAGAAAAATGGTAAATAGTTTCACACCAAAAACTGCTGTCAGAACTGGCCACATTACATCTGTCATTCTTCCTAGCTTGGTTCCACTGCTATGTAACCAAATGCCAGCAGGCTGTTAGATGGCAACAGGAGCTATCATATTTTGTCCCTGTTAACATAGGAATTTCACAAGGCTCCATATTAGGCCCCCTACTTTTTACCATCTTCACAAATCAACTCCATAAATCCACATCTCTCGCCTCTGTCATCCAATATGCAGATGACTCTACCCTGATATGCCCTGCACCCCCTCTAACACAACTATAGGCTATAACACAACAATCCTTCCTAGAAGTAGAATCCTGGCTAACTAATACTAACCTCATACTGAACCCAAACAAGACCAAACTCATGCTCTTTCTCCCCACCAAAACATCCAGTCCCTCAGCCTCTTTTCAAATCCACTCCTCCAACAACACAATCATAAACACCAGCTCACATATCAAATTACTAGGTGTCACAATTGATAACAAATTAAAATTCAATCTGCACATCTCTCAAACCATTAAAAAAACACACATCAAACTAGGCTCTCTTTACCAAATTAATCCTTTCCTAACTAGCCATTCTAGACTACGCATCGCCAGGACTCATCTCTTATCAACTGTTCTCTATGCTTCTCCCATCTTTACAAACATTAACAAAACTGACCTTACCAAACTTGAATCAGCCTACAATAAAATAGCCAAGTTCACCACTAGCTCTCCATATAGGTCCCACCACTGCTCTGTCCTACAACAAATAAATTGTCTAGAATTCCCACAACAACTAACCTATACCCAACTTGTATTTACTCACCAACTAATATACCAGTCAAACAGAACCCCAGCCCTACAACAATTACTCCAACCATATGCCAACACTTGGCAACTCCGATCCTCACACAAAACATTCCTCAAAGTATCCAAAAGCAACAACAAAGCAGGGGATGCCCTCTACTCCCACCACATTTCTAAACTTTGGAACTCAATCTCGCAACACATCCTAAATGCTACCAACCTACACCAATTCAAAACTCTGCTCAAAGACCACCTCACTAACAACTGGCTGTGCTCCTGCACCAAGCCAGGCTAATACCACATAAGCCCATATCAAATTTCATCCCCTGAATTTTATAGTCTCCATGTATCCCCACGCCCACTTGTTAACACCACCTATCAGCTACCTACAATAAGAATATAATTTGATCATTTATTTTCTTTTGTAAGGGTATACATATGTACATGTATTAAAGTATACTCAAATGATCAACTAAAGATGGACCCCTGTCCTCAAAAAAAAAAAAAAAAAAAGCATATATATATATATATATATATATATATATATATATATATATATATATATATGACTACTATATTGTAATAGCTTTCTCCTTTTCACTAAAGTGCCTATTGTATTGTCACTTGATATTTCTGTTGAACTCTATTTAAAACTGACACTATACCTGTCAATGTTGTTCTTGTTTTATTGGAGCTTTTCTCCCTGGGCCTCTGCTGAAAATGGGCTTGCACCCAGACGGATTACCCCAATCAACAAATGTAAAATAAATAATAAATAAATATACTGTATGGTAATCTCCATTTAAACAGTTTGAACTTTCACAAGTTCGATCTGATGGTCTCGACCATAAGAAATTCAAACTTGTGAAAGCTTGAAATTTAGAAGTGGGGCAGGGGGAATCCCACCTCAGCCAGCGCATGCTGACCCTCACTTTCATTGTGACATGGGGTCTCCTGCCCACCCTTGGACTCCTGCACCTGTTAGACTCCTTGGTGCATGTTTCAAGATGGGACGGGTGGATCACCAATGTCGCCACTGACCCCAGGCACCCAAGGTGAGCCCACCAGCCTGGCAGCTGGATGTTGTAGGGCTGCACTGAGGACAGTCCTGCCCAGTCGATATTCCCACCAGGAGCCAGGGGCCCCAGCCCTCGCTGCAAGGGCGGGCATGGGTGGAGCGCCAGTTGTCTCCCATGACCCCAGGGCATGACAAGAGCTGATGCTGCGGGCTGTAACACTTCCCTCCAGGGAGGGGAGCCACCTTCCGCATGGCCTTCCCAGTTGACCTGGAGCCAGTCGCAGTGCACCACCGCTGAGGAAGTGCACTCTATGTTAAATCCTCAAGGCAGACTGTGCAGACCCAACCCATTTACCTCTGAACAGTTTCACGCCTTCTTGAAATGGAGCTGCCTATGAACATCTAAGGAATGTAAAAGGTATTCCCCTTTGTTAAAATAGTTAAGAATGAACAGCAGTAACTGAATGCATTGATTGACATTGTTAGAGGTAGCCATCTTTGGCATGAATGAAGGGTTAGTACGAAGGGAAACCCTATCCTTATGAAAAATGATGTAGGGATGATTGGAAGAACGAACTTGCACCTTGGATACCCTTTTTACTGAAGTAATAGCAACAAGAAAGGTGGATTTCCATGATAAAAAACTTCAAATCACAATCCTTAGCTGGTTCAAAAGGACTGTGAGTGAAGGCTTGCAGAATAAGAGTCATCTCCCACAGAGCAGTAGGGTCTTTGATAGGAGGTCTCAGAAGAAGAACACCTTTCATGAAGGTTTGACATAACCTAGCAGAAGCCACAGATGCTGAAGGTAATCCTGAATGAGAGTTGGATATGGCAGCCAACTGAAGTTCAGTGGTCATAAAACTAGAACCTTGTTTATATAAGGATTCTAGAGATGACAGAATAGAGAGAATTGTAGTTGAAAAGGGATCAATGCGATTGTTGGCTGTCCAAATCGAAAACCGTTTCCATTTACTTTTGTATACTTTCTTAGTCAATACTTTCTGAGAGGCCAAGAGGATAACTTTGTCCAGGGAAGAAAACCTGGACCCTCTAGCAATCATAGGAACTGGAGAAACTAGGTGGTTAACTTGAGAGTGGGGAGATTAGGGTTGGGTCCTAACATCAGGTGAGAAAGGAGGTCTGGTTTGGGTTCCAGCATCCATGGAGGATATCTGAGGTGAGACCAGAGGACAGAGGAAGGGGAACCATACCTGATCAGGCCAGAAGTGGGCAATGAGGATCACTGTGCACTTCAACCATTTGGCTTTCTGAAGAAATCTTGGGATCAAAGGTAGAGGGGGATAGGCATACAGAAGTCCCGGAGGCCAATCGTGGAGCACAGCATCCCTCAGGGACCTCCCTGAAGGGGGAATCAAAGCAAAATAACTGCTGCATTTGTTGTTGTAAGGGGATGCAAAGAGGTTGCAGCAGGACAGACCCCAGCAGTCAAATATCTTGTTCGCTACTGATTGATTGAGGGACCACCTGTGAGGCATTAGAATAGACCTGCTGAGCCTGTCTGCTAACACACTAGATTTCCCCTGTGCATGTGTTGCAAGTAGAAAGTGGTTTGAAGAAATTGCTCATTCCCAGACCTTCATTGCCTCTCTGCAGAGAGGGTATGAATGGGCTTCTCCTTTCTTGCTGATGTACCGGATTATTGACATGTTGTCTGTGTGACTAGCAATAGTCCCTGGAGGAAGAATGTCCTGAAAGGCTTGCAATGACAAAAGGACAGCTCTCATCTCCAAGACGTTGATATGCAGACTAGTCTTAATTGAAGTCCATTGTGCCTTGGACCATCTTCCTCTAGAACTGCTCCCCCCACCCTAGAAGGGAAGCATCCTTGGTCATAGTGGCTGAAGACAGGGGGAGAGTGAAAGGCTTGCCAATTGTCAGATCTGACTGTATCCACCAATGTAGATGAGACCTGTAAATGTTTGTAAACCTGACAGGAGAAGACAGGGGCTGATGCAGAATAGACCACTGAACAGACAGCATCCATTGGAGAACATGCATATAGTACCTGGCTAGTGGAACCAAAAGTAAGTATAGCAGCTCCCATAGATCCTACAGCTTGCAAAATCAACCTGGCTAGAGGAGATGGGAGATTCAGAATGGCTTGGACTTGAAACTTCAAAGTGTTGCTGTGATGTTGTGGCAAGGTAGCTTGAGTAGTAGTGTTCAGCTGATCTCCAATGAACTCCAAGCTTTGAACCAGCATAGGTTGTGACTTGTCCAAATTTATGGTAATGACCAGAAGGTGAGACAGCTGGAAAAGATAGTCCCTGGCCTGAAACAGTTGACGCTGAGTGGGGGCAGTCAGGAGCCAATTGTCCAAATACAGGAATACCTAAAATCCTTGCAGTCAGAGATGAGCTGCAACCACTGCCATGCTCTTGGTAAACATTTGGGGGGCTGTAGTGAGACCAAAGGGTAGGGCTCAAAACTGGAAATGATGGGCTTCAAGGCTGAAGTGCAGATTACTTCTGGAGCATCTGTCTAATTTTATGTGATAGAATGCATCCTTGAAATCCACCAAGCACATTCAGTCATCCTTTCTCAGCAACAGGAGGATGGACTGAACCGTCACCATCTGGAACTGGGTCTTCTTGACATACAAGTTGAGATTGCTTAAGTCCAGAATGTACTGTAGGTCCCCTGAGGTCCCATTTTCTTTAGCACTAAAAAGAAATGGGAATAAGTTCCGGACCCTTTCTGATTGGTTGGGACCTCTTAGATGACTCGTTTTTGAAGCAATATGGCAATTTCAATAGCTGCCGCTTCCCTCTGACTGGACAGAACATCAGGGAGACTTTTCAGAACATTTGCATGAGGAAGGGAAAAGGGACTGTAACAGCCTCTGGAAATAATGTTTAGCACCCAAGCATTTGTCATGATGCCAGCCCAGATGCTTGAGTGCAGTGAAAAACAACCTCTGACTGCCTCAGGAGTAGGAGAGCTGAGCAATGCCTCAGGAGTGCTGAAAGAGGTTGTTGGGAAAGGATTCCCTAGAACCCTGGTTCTGCAGGACCCTCTGATTCTAGGGTGGCATCTCCCATTATAGTCTCCTCTTCTGCCCCTGGAGGAGAACTCTCTGCCTTGATCAGGAAAATAGCCTTGTGACTTACAGAACCAAGTCATCTTAGTCCCGGTTTGATTCCTGGAATAGGTTTGTTGGGGGGTAGAGAACTTAATCCCCACAGCAGACAAGGTCTTACCTTCTTGCTCGCAGTGGGTCAGGGTGTCCTTAACCGATGGTCTGAACAGCGAGGAACCATCAAAGGGGGCATTGATAAAAGACACCTTAAAGGGCTCCACAAAATCGCACAACCTCATCCATGCATGGCAATGCATCCTGATGCCAGTGCTGGCTGTTCTTGATGAACCCTCTGCTGAGTGGGAAATGAGTTTCATGGAGGAGTTGGTTATAGAAGTAAGAGTAGACAGCTTAAGTTAAATTCTATCAAAATCCTCCTTAGGCATACACTCCAGCAGAGAGTCAGAGTGTTCCTTGACCAAGTCTCTCTGAAGGAGATCAAAATGTGCAAAATAACTGAGTGCCCTCAGCAAGAAGTGGCTGTGGCATAAGTGCACTTCCCAAACCTGTTCATCACTCTGGACTCCATGTTCAGTGGATGGACAGTAGAGCTCTGCTGGAGAGCTCTTTCTTAGTAGTGGCTGCCACCACCATAGCATCAACTGGAATACCTTTGCTCCAGAATGTGCGGTCTTCTGGGGGGAAAGGATCTGATCTGGATGCTTAGCAACTGGTTCTATGGTGTCTGGCTTCCTCCAGGCCCGATGGTCTATAAGGTCTATGGGGGTATCCACTGGGAGAAACACCCAAGATGTAGATGGTCCCACCCGAAGGCCTCCAGGAATACAAAGAGGGGTTTTTGGATGACCAGATCCCTTTTAACTTCAAGATTTCAAGGAAGTCTGTGAAGGAGACATCATCCAGTGGCATCTTGGGAGAACCCTATCCCTCATCGTAATTCATATCCTCACTCCATAGTGAAGTCCACATGCATCTTCTTGCATGGCATTTTCCGTGGGATCTCCTCAGTGGGATATTCAGGGGAGGAGTCGGAAGAGGAAGGAACCAACTCTAAGGGGGAGAAGGCTGGAAGTCTTTTGAGACAAGCTGACCCTGGGCAGGAATGGCAGATCCAAGGACCCGATCCAGAATGAGCCCACGGGGTGGAGCAGCAGTCAAAGGGTCTGGCTCTCTTCTGAAAGAGAAGGCCTTTTTTTTGTAAACTGGAAAGCCGAGGGTCCCATGGAAATCCTACCAGGCTTCCTTGGAGCTGAAGCTGCTGAGAAAGACAGAGACAGCCCCCCAGAACCCCAACTCCCAGACAGAACTGGACCTGCACTGTCGAGGGCCAAAGCTCCAAGGAGAAGGGACTGATCTGAGAACACTAGAGCCAATCCTCTCACCAAACATCAGATCACCACATCTCATAACCAGGACACGTTCTGATCTGACCTTGGAGCAGAGGCAGTCAAGGTAACAGTCAGAGTAGAGGAAGTGAAGGCCCTCTGATCTGACCCAGAGATCCTTGGGAGGCTACTGTCCTGGGGGTCCAAAACAGAGATCTGGATCAGAGAAGGAGAAAAAGGTGCAGATGGGTCAGGCTCAGATCCACGGGGGGGGGGGCAGAGCAGGAAGAAACCCCATCTGAATCTGGGCCTTAATTATGGATCTGACCATTCTGTCCATGTCCATAAAAAGCCACCGAAGATGGGTGAGAATGTCTGGGGGGTCTGTAGGACCCTCGATGGCAGTGTGGGAGAAACTGAAGTAATGGATCTCCCCGGAGACCTGGATGAAGATTGCGGATCCACAGACCTACAGCTCCTAAGAGGACTACCTTGAACCAGAGCCTTAGGATCCAAACATGCAGTAGCAGTAGAAGTGGAGGGCTCACTCAGAGCTGTTAAGTCAATTGGATCCGATGACATCGACATGGGCTTTGGAGCCGATGTAGTCGGATCCAAAATTCTCAAAGCTTTAGCAGGAGGCACTGAAGATGCCCTTGACTCCTTAAGACACCTTTTCTTCATCTCATAGCCAGGCAAAAGCTTGGAGGGGGGTTAAGCTCCTGGAGATGAAGAAGAAGCAGGCAACAGACACTTCAAGATTAGTTTGTTTCTCCTCTCTTGAATGGCCCTAGGGTTAAACCCTTCACAGATGCTGCAAGGGGTGTCTAAATGAGAGGGCTCAAGACAGTATACACATCGTTCATGGGCATCTGAATGCAGAATCTTGCAAATGCACTTGGAACACCTTGTGAAACCCACTGGCTTATCCATATCAGACCTGAAAGAAAAATAACACTACACTAAACCACAACCACTAAACACAAAGGCTATGAAAGAGAACTACAACTTCTGTAACTAATAAAATTAAAGACAGTTTTTTGAGAAAAAAGAAAGGAAGGAGAAGAGAACAGGAAAGCCTAATGCCTCAAAAACTAAACAGGAGGAGAGGAGACAATAATGCTATTATTACAAAGAAGCTAGACCAATTTGAAGGACAAAAATAGCAAAATTTAGCCAAAAAAGATAGGAGACTTATCTGAGCCTGGAAATCACATCTGGGCACACTGGCAGCAAACAAGATCTGGGGAGGTTGGTCTAGAGGTAGAGGATTATGGGTAGGGGAGGAGTTTGAGCCTGGAAGCAAGTCTGTGGGTGGTGGCCGAGTTGGATCCGAGGATTGGATCCAAGATCCATACGTGAGGCAGAATGAAAAGGACAACATCAGATGCATTAATTTTATAGTGCTTAGCAAATATGTGAATGGAGGTCAAGTATCTGCTTCAAAAATTTATCTATTTCCCAAACCCTTGAGCAAGGAACCTGAAGATGCTACTGCTCTGGTGGAGTAGGGTTTAACCTAGTCTGGAAGGAATTTCCCATTGAAGGATTAGCAAAATGAAATAGCAACTGAAATCCATCTAGAAATAGTTTGCTTCAAGGCAGGGCCAGTTAGCTGATTATCCTGTAAGAGAAAAAATGACTGGTCAGTTTGCCTGAAAGTTTTAGTCTTGTCCAGATAAAACCTTAGCTATCTATGGACATCTAAATAATGTAAAACATTTTTACCTTTAGTCTGAGAATTGGGAAGAAAGCAGGCAAGTTTATTTACTTTTTATAGAGATTTCCTTGACAAACTTAGGTATGAAAGAATGGTTATTCCTAAGGGATACTCTGTTATTGTAGAATATTATAAAACATGAAGATGACATAAGGGCTTGTGACTTTGAGTCTCTTTTAGCTGAAGCAAGGTCTACTAAATAAAACTATCTTCTGGGTACATAATTTTAGAGATGAAGAAGCACGCGAAAATGGAAGGACAGTCAGCTTTTCCTCATATATAACTCATGTCCCACAGACAAGGTATAGATTTTCTTTGTGGTCTGCTATATAGGATGCCTTTCAAAAAGTGTTTCACCTCAAAGCATACAGATAGTGGTGGATCTAAGGGTAGGCAGGCAGATATGGCTGACAAATGTGCCTTAATGGAAGACTATGCTAGACCTGAACTAAGCAACTCACACAGATGTAAAAGAATAGCAGGGCTGCACGTGTGGAAATTATAACCTACATGGACAGACTCAAAGTCCTACAAGGACAGACTAAAAAAACTCCAGCTATTCTCTGTCTCATATCGTCTACTAAGAGGTAATATCTGCTTGACTTACAAAGCCATGTTTGACCCAGCTCTGTTAGAAATGCTACATCTAAAGAAATCCCAATCCCTCCTCACCACATGCTCCAGAGACCTCAACCTCATTACCACAATCAACAGAACATGCTGGAGGGACAGGCTCATAGCCCAGAGACTGCCCATGCTCTGGAATAGACTTCCCATGCATGTCAAGCAGAGCACCTCACTGGCCCTCTTCAACAGAAATCTTGATGAGTGGATGGGAAATAGAAAGTTCACCCCAGGGATCACTCCAGTGGCTCTACTTGATAGAGGCACTGGGAACTAATGTCGGGCAGCACGATGCCAGGGAACTTCTATGAGCTAGGCTTGTAAAGGCTCCAGGGCCATTAGCCTAGTAAGCACCTATGAACCTATAAGTTATATAGTTACCATAACTATAATCTGTATTATCCATTTTCATTCTTCCTCACACATGGGTTACAGATCCGATCCTCGGATCCGACTTGGCTGCATACTATAGACTTCGGATTCAAATCTCAAGCTCCTCCCGCTGCTCATAATGTCCCACTCCATCCCCATTGCCTCAGATCAAGTTTGCTGTTCTATTTTATAATAATGGATGAGGACTGTCACTTGTTCATCTCTAACACATATAACAAGAAGGCTTGGGGTTTTGTTTGGATGCTTTAATACATAGAAACACATCAGGATGGATAGCAGCATCATTAAAATATGAACAAACTAGTTAACAGACAAACCTTACATACATACATGCTTACATCTCAACAGTTAACTACAAAATGGCAGTCAGACATCATCCCTCTTAAAAAGACTGCCCTTTATACAAAACAATATCAGAGTTAGACATGCATTACTATATACATTAGGAATAAAACACAATGTTCATGTCCAAGTTGCTTCATATCTGCTACAGGGTTTAGAGATATGACCATATCTCATAACATAACAGTTTGGACCAAATTTAGCAACAGGAACAGTCTGCGTTGCAAAACTCATACTAGGAACGTCTGGATTTGTCACAGGAATGAGAATGTCCTCTGGAACGTCCTTTGGAATTGGAACACCAGACAACTCACTCTGAGATAAAGAGTCTTTCTCACCAGTTATGTGCTGTGGTATAGGTTTAGACACCAGTCTCAAATACATCAGATTCTGACTAAAACTGCTCCTTCTGATTCCACAATGTATGATCTCAGCTCTGGACCAATATTCTTCACAACACCAATCTGATCATAGCATTTGGACGTTTGCATCCTTAACACTTCTCTCGTAATGGATTGAGTGGTTTACTGATTTTATCATAGTAGGACTTCTGGGTCAAGCGTTTCTTCAACAGATTAGCTTTCACTGACCTGTTTTTCTTGACACATGGAACCAACAACTGACTACTGATTGGTAATGTGGTTCTGGTTTGTCTCGACAGAAGTCTTTGAGCAAGTGAACCAAGATGTTTATCATGAGGAATATTTCTGAGATTCAAAAGATTTAGGAAAACATCACTATTATCTCATTTTGACTTCTTAAGTAACTGCTTTGCACTTTGAACTGCACATTCTGCCAAACCATTTGACAGTGGGTACCCAGGACAACTTGTGACATGAGTAAAGTCCCATTCTTCAGCAAATCTTTGGAAATGTTTGCTTATAAACTGCATGCCATTGTCAGAAATAACTTTGTGCAGACTGCCATGAACAGCAAACTGATGTTTCATCTTAATAATGATAGTACTGGATGCTAGGTTAGGCAGCATGCCAATCTCTAACCAGTTGGAATAATAATCTACTAACACCAAATAATGTTGACCATTCCACTCAAAGATATCGGTGGCTACTGTCGACCAAGGTAGTTACAGAAGTTGGTTAAGCTGAAGTGGTTCCTTCTGTTGATATGGCTTTGTACTATTACACACTGAAAAAAATGAAAGTACTCTCTCAATGTCTTATGACTAGAAGGCCAAAATACTAACCCTCTCATCCTTCTGGTAGATTTGTTTCCTGGGTGACCATAATGCAAGATAGTAATGTACTCTTGTTGCAATGACTTTGGAACAATTACTTTTGGACCTTTCATTATGATACCTATGTCAGCCAAAATCTCATCTCTGTATGGAAAATAAGGTTGTACTTCTTGAGGTAAACTACATTACTTTTATGGCCATCCTTAATTGATAAAGTGGTTGAGTCTTTGTAAAACTGGATCTGTGGCTGTGTGATCTCTCAGCTCATCAAGACATGTGGAAGAAAAATTTCTCACTTCCATGACTTCAAAATCAAGGTTCTCATTCTCATGCTGTTCTGCGGTGTTTCTAGGTGATCTGGATAATGTATCAGCAAGATAAAGAAGTTTGCCTTTCTTATAGACAAGATTGAAATGAAACGTTTATAATCTCAGCATCATACATTGCAGTCTGGCTGGAGCTGACTGCATAGGCTTTCTCAAAATAATGACTAATGGTTGGTGGTATGTTTCGATATGGATAGGTCTACCATAAACATAATCATGGAACTTCGAACATGCAAACACAATTGCCAAAAGCTCTTTCTCGATCTGGGCATACTGCATCTCAGTTTGGGTAAGAGTTCTCGATGCAAAGGCAACAGGTTGATCCTCTTGTAGAATGACTGCACCAAGACCAAATTTAGAAGCATCACAAGAAAGTGTGATTGGTTTTTGAACATCATAGTATCTGAGAGTAGGTGGACTAACAATTCTCTCTGTTTCAGGACTTCAAATGCTCTTTGATGTTGCTCTAACCAAGACCAGGATACATCTTTATGTGTCAGCTCTCTGAGTGGTGCTGAAAGTTGGTTCAAGTCTGGAATGAACTTGCCTAGGTAATTGATCATGCCAAGAAAACTGAAGGGCTTGAACATTGTCTGGTGATGGCATCTTGAGAATGGCTGTTTGTTTTGAAAGGTCTGGTTGTAAGCCTGAACACATAAATGAATGACCAACATAAGTAACTTTTTGTAGCTTCAATGTGCATTTGTGTGGATTGAGCATAAGATTCACCTGACATCCCCTATCTAGACCTTTTCTGAGGTTACTGTCATGTTCAGCTTCATCACGACCTCTTACCAGTTTGTTGTGTACTATAATAGCACAAGGATACCCAAAAAAAATTTGCTCCATTGCTCGCTGAAAGACTTCACTTGTAGACTTTATCCCAAAAGGTATTCCCAAAAATCTGTACCTTCTAAACGGAGTACTGAAAGTAGTGAGGAATGATGATTTCTTATCAAGCTGAATTTGCTGAAATTAACTCTTTGTATCTAACACAGGAAAAATAGTGGCATTCGGCATCAAGGCTGTGTCTTCTTCGACTGCGTGCATTGGACAATGAGGCATTTTTAGTGCTTTGTTCAAATCGCGTGAGTCAATACATATTCTGATGTCATCTGAGCTTTTATTAAGAGCTACCACCATGGAAGATACCCATGCAGTTGGAGTTTCAACTGGGCAAATCACACCTTGTTACACCATTTTATCTAACTTGGTTTTGACTCTGTCCTGTAAGGCTATAGGAACTTTACATGCTGGCCAGATCACTGGACTGACCTCTGGGTCTAACGTCATGGAATACACAACTGGAAGCTTGCCTAGTTTGTCTTTGAAAAGATCAGCAAAGGTAGAAAAAATGTGCTAGGTGAAATTAAAGTAGCTGCCTTTTAAGCTAACATGGTGGACTTCCTTATTAAATGAAAGCAGTCCCATTTTCATATGGTCTCTAAACCCTAATAATGACTGGACATTCCTCTTGACCACATAAAATAACAAGTCGTAGGTTCTTCCAGCAGAGTAACATGAAAGCACTACTGAGCCTTCGGTTTGAATTTCTTCACCTCCATACGCAACAAGCTTCACACATCTTGCCAAATCAAACTTTTCACCTTTACATACTCTGGCAAATGTTTATGCAGACATAACATTGCACTTGGAACCTGTATGAATTTTGAGCTCTATAGGTTTGCCATTTATCCGGACAGTACAAAATACTTCATTCTTTGCCCTTAAATCTACTGCACTGACTGTTTCATGAAGCACTAACACACCATCAACATAAAGAGTAGGCTTGCCAATGTCCAGCTGATAGGTTCATAGGTTTTTAGATTAGTACTAGACTAACTACCCTTGTAGGCAATTTCAAGCCTAGCCAATTAGGCCCCATGTGAGAATCAAACCCTGCACCTTGTGTTTGTAAGGTAAACACCTTAACCATTATGCCATCCTCCCACCTAACTCATTTCTTAAAATGTTCCCTTTTAATAAAATAATGTGGGCCTTTTGATTTACAAAACCTTTTGAAATTATTCCATTTATTGCATTAGTGGCATTGTTGACAAAAAACTAAACATTTTTTCCTTTTAGATTCATGACTTCCACCACAATTATGACAGTTGGCAACCAAACTGGGGTGGGTCCCATGCTTTAAGTTTGTTGACTTACTCTTATGCTTCACTGAGATTGTGTGATTTCCAGAGTTTGTCTTAGAACTTACTAGAAAGTTCTGGGGTTTACCAGTGAGGGCTGTAGGGGGTTACAGCTGCTTCCATGTGCTTGGGCCTGTTTCTTTTAACTACGTGCTGCATACTATCAACATGAGCTTTATCACTGTGCCTGCTGGAGCTATTCTCATGTGTAAGCATACTTGTGTGCTTCTCTGTAAGCTCGTATCTGACAAATCTCAATGGCCTTAATCAAAGTTAAATCACTGTCACAAAACAAAATCTTTCTCACAGCATTATCTTTAATCCCACACACAAGTCTGTCCTTTATCATCTCATCCCTAAAATCACCAAATCTGCACATTTTAGCTTTGTTTCTTGGGTCAGTTATATATGTTGCAAAAGTTTCACCAGGCTTTTGATCCCTTGTATAAAATAAGTGCCTTTCCATTGTAACATTTGTCTGGGGTTACATATTTCTCTAAGTTTATGTTTTACAGGCAACAGGCAAGCAAAAACTGAGGGTAATGTTACTCAATGCTAGAAGTCTAAATCTCAAAATGCACTCACTCGAGGCACTCCGTAAAATGGAGAACATCGATATCTGTGCAGTGACTGAGACCTGGTTAAAGGCTCCAGAGAGCACCCCTGCACTACCAGGCTATAACTCATACCACACTTTTCGGCCATGTAACCTAGACTGAAACACCAAAGGCGGAGGTGTGTCCATATTTATTACGGATATCCACACCTCCAGCCTAGTTGCTCAGTATAATGCATCTGAGGTTATCCAAGTGCAACTAACTCTGAGCAAAACTGCAATCCAAATTGTAGCTTGCTACAGATCCCCCACCATGCCCCAGGATTCCCACTCCTCTTTTCTTGATGTACTGGAAAATATCAGAGTTCAACCAAACACCATAATAATGGGCAACTTCAACTACCCTACCATTAACTGGGAAAACTACTCATGTACCAACTCCTTAGCTCAGCGTTTTCTGGAATTCATAAACTCCAATGCCCTGGATCAACTTATCCACACCCCCACCAGGGGCAACAATATCCTTGACCTAGTCATTACCAACATGAGTGACCGATGTTCCACACCTGAAGTCAACTCCTCGTTGGTCCGATCCAACCATAAACTAATCACCCTTGATATCCACATCCCGCCCCCACCCCCCATTAAGGGAACCACGGTAAAAATGTTCTCCAAAACCAACTTCATTCTTCTTAAGACAGAAGTTTGAACTTCATGACACCCATGTAGATGGACAATACAGTTACAACTGCTGAAGCCTACACAAATGCACTCTATAAGCACTTACATAAGTGTATGGCTCATGGTATCTCAAACAGAACCAAGATGCTATCCTCCAAAAAAAGGGAGCCAATCTGGTGGTCCCCTGCCATAAACAAACTGTACAACAGAAGGAAGAAACTGTTGCAAAAGAAAGTAAAATCCCATGAGTGGAGGAGCTCCCTGGTCAGCGTCAGTAAGAAGCTGAGATCCCTTATAAGATCCTCCATAGCTAGCTACAAAAAATAAATCACCACTAATTCTAAGGACAACCACAAAGCATTCTATAGCTATGTCAAGAATCTCGATGGCAACACCCAGATCTGCTCTGAATTACTGCACAACAGCATGAAAATTACAGAACCAACTGATATTGCCAACATCCTAGCAGATAGGTTCAGTGCTAACTTTACCCCCCTCACCCCCTAAAGGGCCCATATCTATACAGGAAGAATGCAGAGTCCCTGTAATCACAACTACGCAGGTAAAAGCTGCACTCTCTAAAACCAAAAACACAGCATCCATGGGACCGGACAACATCCCAGACTGCGTTTTACATGAACTTCAGAACAAACTGGCTCCCCACTTAAGCACCATGTTCAATAATAGCCTCGCATCAGGCTTTGTGCCCACTGAATGGCACACAGCAACAGTTATACCACTACACAAAGGGTGAGCCACCACTGATCCCAGGAACTATCGCCTTATTAGCCTGACTAACCTGGTCTGCAAGGCCATGGAATGTATCATCATGGAACTCATAAACAAAGACATTGGTAACCTCCAAACTCTGGATCCCAACCAGTTCGGGTTTGTGAAAGGCAGATCATGCTGCCTGAACCTGATCGACTTCTTTGAGGCAGTCACCAAAGCCGTAGATGAGAGTAAGGTGGTTCACACAGCTTATCTTGACCTCACCAAGGCTTTCAACACCATTCCCCATTCTGGAATTATAGCTAAACTCACTATACTAGGTATAAATCCCTACGTCATAAGATGGGTTGCCAACTGGCTCACTGACAGAACCCACATTGTAAAAGTTGCAGACTCCAACTCTGACCTCAAACCAGTGACAAGTGGAGTACCCACAGGAGTCAGTCCTGGGACCTCTCCTGTTTGGTATCTACTTCTCTGAAGTACAGGCTAACACAGGAGGCTTCTGGCTAACGAAGTTCGCAGATGACTGCAAACTAGCAGCCATGGTCAAATCCCCAAATGATGTGGACATCCTACAGAAGGGCCTCGTTGAGACAGATGCCTGGTGTCAGAGCCATGGCCTCAAGCTCAATGCCAAAAAGTGCAGTGTCATCCCCTTGGGTAAAAACTCTGTACCCATGAACTACACATAGGCAGCAATCTACTTAACACTGAATGTGTGATAAGAGACCTTGGGACCCAGGTGGACAGTAGTCTCTCCTTTTATAGTCACATCGCCACAGTAGTCAGGAAGTCCTTCTACATGGCACACCTCATCAAAAAAGGGTTCTCATCCAGGAAAAAAGAGGTCATTACTCCCCTCTACTCGACACTCATTAGACCTATTATAGAGTACAACGCCCCTTTTGGAATGTACCTCACAAGACATCTGCAGCAGCTGGAAAGGCCACAGAAGTACCTCACAAAGAGGATTACTGGCCTCAAACAAATGCCCTACACTGACCATCTAAAAAAACTCCAGCTTTACTCCATAGCACATTGCCTACTCCGAGGTGATCTCTGCCTAACATATAAAGCTATGTCAAACCCAGAGCTGTTGGACATGCTAGACCTAAAGAAATCCCAATCCCTCTGAGCTACATGCTCTAGGGACCTAAACCTTGTCACCACAATAAACAGGACATGCTGGAAGGATAGATTCCTGTCCCAGGGACTTCCCATATTCTGGAACAGGCTACCCATTTATGTCAAGCAAAGTTCTTCATTAGCACACTTCAAGAAAAATGTTAATGAGTGGATGGGAAATAGGAAATACACCCCGGGGATCACTTCTGTATCTCTGCTCGACAGTGGCACAGGAAAATAACTTTCTTGGGTGGCGTAAGCCAGAAAACTTGTTGGCTAGGCTTACGTAGGCCCTTGGGATGATTGTTGGCTAGGCTTACGTAGGCCTTTGGGCCGATAGCCTAGTACCTACCTATGAACCTATGAACCCAGTAATTTAAGCACTCAGGGTCCTCCCTTGACTCAGCTGGTACAGTAACATGATGGTTTCCCCCTCTCCTATATAGATAGCAGGTGTATACACAAATGAATGTTCCCTTTCTATGGCTTCTGACTCAGCTAAATTAAGCAGAATAAATGCCTTTGTTGGGTCATCTTTATCAGAAAATGCAGCCTGTATAAAAATGTTATACTCTTGCTCAAACACTCTCCAGTTCTCAGCAATATTACTGTCAAACACAAGTGCACTGGGCTTTCGAAATCCATCTAACATGCCCACAAAGTATACACAAACACAGTGAAAATATGGCCCTTGTAATTATATATAAACAAACAGTTCTGTGAGCTTGTAACAACATTCAAATACACAATAAACTCTTCGAAATACTGTATTTTGCAAAATATGCTCTGTAATGGCTGTACTCTGCAAAGTAACCTTACTGTAACACTGCACAAACTTGCGAACACGTTAAACACTTGTGATAACTCGGATATCTTTGTTTAATATGAAAATACAGATTTTCAAAGCATATATTGAAAAATGTGGTCATTTCCCCTTATTTTATTTATTTTATGCAATTCAGACTTTATTTCAAACATTTTCGTAGTAATTCAAATATTTTTATCAATATCGTACATATCTGTTTATGTGAATATCGTTTAGAGCGTTCTGTATGCTCTGTTTCATATTATATGAAAAGAAATGGTGCTGAGCAAGTTTTAATATCAGAAATTTGTTTCTGACCTATTTTGCGAAGTCTGTACATTTTAGGGATGATCTGCTTGTGGATATTCCTCAAGCTCTAAGCAAGTGTCTCTTGTCGTTTTAGCCATGCCGGTTCTGACTCTGTGTCCTTTAGGTATACCTGTTCTGGCACCACATCCTTTTAGACATGCCACTTCTGATAGCATGTCGCTCGTTCATCTCTAACACATATAACCAGAAGGCTTGGGGTTTCATTTAGATGCTTTAATACATAGAAACACATCAGGATGGATAGCAGCATCATTAAATACGAACAAACTAGTTAACAGACTTTACATACATAGATGCTTACATCTCAACAGCTGGCAATCAGACTTGCATGTGCTCAGTATATATACCCTTGTGCAAGCCCTTGGATAGCTTCTTAAAGGTATATACACACATATTGATCTACAAGGACTATAGTCAGATAGAAAAGATAGGGCTCAAACCTGGAACTATAGGTTCCAAACAGTGCCCAATAGGTAATTCCAGAATAAAAATGGATGAGGGAATGGATGGGAGGGAAGCTGAGGAAGAATGAAAATGGACAACACAGATGCCTAGATATGGTGAGTACATAACTTATAAATCTGATGTTGTCCTTTTCATTCTGCCTCACATATAGGACAGAGTCCCCAGCTACATTGACCTTGGGCAGCACTCATGGAGGGATATTCCAGAGTACTGCCGAACCAAAGGAGGCTCTATTTCTAGATATGATGCCCGATTTATAATGTGAAACAAACGTATGTAGCTGCTGTACAAATGTCATCACTAGATATTCTTGACCAAAAGGCAGATGAAGTAGCCATGGATCTGGTTGACTGAGCTTGGGGAAGTTTTGGTAATGTTAGACACTTCTGAGACTAAATCCATGACATACATTCT
Source organism: Protopterus annectens (assembly GCF_019279795.1). Classification (NCBI taxonomy): domain Eukaryota; kingdom Metazoa; phylum Chordata; order Ceratodontiformes; family Protopteridae; genus Protopterus; species Protopterus annectens. Next base: position 82,498,962 of record NC_056748.1, on the reverse strand, counting down.
GTAATCCATTTAGCTAGAGTAACTTTACAAACTGGATGATTTAGGTGATTCGGAGAGAAAGATACAAAAAGCTGGTCTAACTTTCTAAACTGTTTTGTCCTGTGAAGGTAAAATGTAGTTGTCTCTGCACATCAAGGAGGTGCAGCATGTATTCTCCTTTACTGGCAAAATTTGGAAAGAAAACTGGCAAGTGAATGGACTGGTTGGTGTTATTTTTAGAACCTACCTTAGGTAAAAAAGAAGGGTTATTCCTCAGAGAAACCCTATCTTTATGAAAAACAATAAGGAGTTTTTGCTGAAGGAGCCTGGAGTTCAGAAATTCTTTTTGCCAAAGTTATAGCTACCAAGGAAACCATCTTCTATGACAGAAATTTTAGGTCAAATTTGTCTGATGGTTCAAAGGGTTTTTGTGCCAAACTTTAAGTACTGCAGTAAAATCCCAAGGTGGTGAGGGATCCTTTATTGGAGGCCTTAGAAGAAAAATGCCTTTCATAAAAGCTTTATACAATCTAGAGGAAGCTAAGGAAAATTATTTATTGCCTGTGTGGAAATCTGAAATTGCTGCCAATTGAATTTTAATGGAAGAGAAACTAGCACCATCTTTGGAAAGAGTTGTCAAAAAATGAAAAATAGCCAAAGGTGGTGCAGAAAAATGGTCAATGTCCTTATCTGATGCACAAACAGAGAATCTTTTCCACTTTCATTTATAAACGTTTTTGGGAGAATCCTTTTGAGAAGCCAAAAGAATGTCATGAACTGAGCCTAGACTGTCTAAATATTACTGGAAGTGGAGAAACCATGCGGTTAACTTGAGGGTCTGAATGTTAGGGTGTTGAATAACTGACTGGTGAGAGAGGAGATCCTGAGTAGGCTCTAGTATCCATGGAGGATAACGTAGATTAGACTGTAGAAAGGGGAACCATACTTGCCAAGGCCAGAAGGAAGCAATGAGGATTACTGAGCTCTTCAGCCTGCTTGCTTTCTGCAAAAATCTTGGAAATCAGGGGAAGTGGAGGATAAGCATAAAGGAGACCCAAGAGCCAAGCATGAAGAAGAGCATCTCTCAGTGACTCCCCCTGAGGGAGGATCAGAGCAAAGTATTTTCTACACTTGTTGTTGAGAGGGAAGGCAAACAGTTCACAGCAAGGTTGGCCCCAATGTCTGAAGATCATATTCGCTACCAACTGATTGAGAGACCACTTGTGCTGCTGAACTTGTCCGCAAGCACGTTGGTGTTCCCTGGGATGTGCTACACAATTAGAAAGTGGTCTGATGTGATCACCCATTCCCAAATCTTCAATGCCTCTCTGCAAAGTGGGTAAGATCAGGTTCCTCCTTGCTTGTTGATCTACCAGACTACAGACATATTGTCGGTCTGAATTGCAATAGCCCCCAAGGGAAGAGCATCTTGAAATGCCTGCAATGCTAAAAGGACTGCTTTCATTTCTAGGACACTGATATGCAACCTGGTCTCTTGGGGGGGGGGGGCACATGCCTTGGACAGTTCTTTCTAAGAAATGCCCCCCCAGTTGAGAAGCATCTGTGTTCACTGTGGCTACTGGGTTCATAGAACAAAGGGTCTGCCCAGAAAAAGATTGTCTGATTGTATCCACCAGCAAATTTGTTGCTTGCAAATTAGGGTGTGTTTGATTTGAAAAGACAGGAGTTGATATAGAACAGACCACTGTACAGCTAGAGTTCATTGGAGAATCTGCATAAAGAAGCGTGTAAGAGGAAGTAATATTATGGCACCTGACATTGACCCAAGTGCTTGAAGCACTAATCTTGCTGGGGGAGATGAATGGGAAAGGATATACTGAACTTGATTTCTGATGGCAGTAATGTGGTGGAGAGGCAAAGATGATCTCTGTGTAGTTGTGTTTAAAACTGTCCCAATGAATTCCAGGATCTGAACTGGTGCAAGTTTTGATTTGGGAAGATTTACTGTAATGCCCAAAGTGTCACAAGGAGCAAATAGTCCCTGGCTTGTTGAAGTTGATACTTAGATCCAGTCTAAGGAGCCAGTCATCTAGATATGGAATCACGTGGAACCCTTTCAGTCTTAAGTGAGCTGCAACTACTACCATGCATTCGGTAAACACACTGGGGGCTGTAGTGATTCCAAAGGGCAAATCTCTGAATTGGTAATGACTGGATCCCAAACAAAAGTGGAGGTGTCTTCTGGATCATCTATTTTGATATGATAATACACATCCTGAAGATCTACAAAGCGCGTCCAATCATCTTTGGGCAGAATGGACTGAATCATGACCAATTGGAACTTCACTTTATTTACATACAGGTTCAATTTGCTTAGATCCGAATGGGTCTGAGGTCCCCTGTTTTCTTTGGCACTAAAAAGAAGTGAAAATATGTACCGAATCCTATCTGGTCTGGAGGGACCTTTTGGGTGACTCTTTTGTTTAGTAGCTTTTGGGTGTCTTGTGTTGCTGCTTTCCTCTGACTGGGTGGAACATCAGGTAGTTTCTTCCTTTGACAGTGAGGAAGAAGAGAAAATGGTATGCAATAACCTCCAGATATTATTAACACCCATGAATCTTTTGTGATGTTTATCCAGGTATCCAGGTACCAAGAAAACTGACCCCCAACTGCCTCCAGTGTAGGACAGTCAGGCAGCACTTCAGGAGCACTGATAATGGCTGTCTGAAAAATAAACTCTAAAGCCCTGGTTTTGTGGGCCTCCTCTGCCTCAAGGGTGATATCTACCATTAAAATTTCCCTCTATGCCTATGGAGAAAATTTTCCCCATGCAAATTCTGGAAGGGTCCCTGAGATTTATGGAATGACATTTTCTTACCACCTCTGGTTTTTGGAGAAGGTCCACTGAGGTGTAGAAAACTTGATCCCTATAGCAGACAGCGGTTTTCCATCTTTTTCACTGTGGGTAAGCATAAACTTTACTGATGGCCTAAACAAAGAAGTGCCATTGAAGGTGCATTAATAAAGGACATCTTAAAAAGCTCCACAAAGTCGCATAGTTGCATCTAGACATGTCTCCTTATGGTGATTCCTGAACGGACTAATTGTGAGGTACCTTCAGCTGTGTGTGAGAGATTAACCTCATCAAAGCATTCAAAATAGACAAATGAGTGGCCATTTGAGAGGATGTTCTCTTGAAATCCTCAGCAGACATGGACTCTGAGAGAGTATTTAAAAGTTCCTTAGTCAAATCTCTCTGAATTCTAGTAAAATGCACCACATGGTTCAGTGACCTCAGGGCAAAGATAGCTGAGGTGAATACTTGCTTTCCAAATCTGTCCAATGCTCTGGACTCCCTGCTAGGCGGATGGACAGCAGAGCTCTGTTCTACTAGCTCTTTCTTAGTGGCTGCCACTGCCATCACCATAGCACACTGATTCTTCAGGAGAAGGGGTTTCGGATGACCAACCACCTTTCTGCTTTAGGATCTCTAGAATATCTCCAAAGGAGATGTCATCCAGTCATGATCTGGGGGATCCCTCTCCTTCACCAAAATCAGTGTCTTCCACGACAAACTCCAAAGGGGAGTCTATGTGTCTTCTTTTACACATCCTCTTCTGGGGTACTTTTTCTGTGGGGTGTTCTGGACAGGTGTCAGAAGAAAGGGACGGTTCCTCAGCTGGAACTGTCTGGAAGCCCATTGGAACTGGCTGTCCCTGTGGAATAGGCCTGAGCAACTCAGAGCTTGGAAACGATGGGAGTAAAGGGGTAGGATCCAAAATATGAGAAAACAGTTCTCTGTGGAGAGAAAAAGCCCTTTCCACCACCTTGAAGACTGAGGGATCAGGAGAAGCCCTGATCTGCTCTCTTGGAGTCAAAGCTTCTGAGGAAAGTAGATCACGGCCACCCCCAGATCCAAGCCTCAAGGGAAGAATCAGATCTGAACTGTCTAGGGCTGAAGTTCCAAGGGGAAGGGATGGATTCAACAACACTGGAAGTGACCCAACCCCCCCCCTGGACCCTACATCAACACTTCGGCTCTGAGACCTGTTCTGATCCAAGGGTATCACAGCAGAACCTGTCAGGGAAACAGTTGGAGTGGAGGAGGAAATTTTCCTCGGATCAGATGCCAAACCACTCAGGATTTTGGATTGCCAAAGGAGATAGAATGGACTTTTATTGTATACTCACAGATCCAGTAGGAGGGTGAAACAGGCTTTACCAGGTATTCAAGAGCATGGCTCTTACGAGATGTATGTAGCTTCAGATCTGAAGACTTAGGATTCAGTGTGGATGTCAGTGGTGAAGTAGAGATAACTATCAAAGCTGAAACCTTCAGATTCGGCGATGGTTTCAGGTTCGAGGGTAAGATAAGAGACTTTGGATCTGAAGATGTCAGATCCATAACTTTTCTCATGTTTTCCCTAGGCTCCAATGAAGACTCAGGGGACTACAGTGGAGACCTCTTCTTGTGCTCCAAATAAACTACTTTGCTGGATTTTGAAGGGGTTTGAGCCCTGGAAGATAAAGTAGCAGGAAGTAAACCTTTCAATATGAGTTTGCTACGCCTACCAGCCAAAGCTAGGATTAAAAGTAGAGCAGAGTGTACAGGCCATATCTAAATGGTCAGGACCAAGGCAATAAACATACTCCTTGTGGGCATCTGAGTTTGGTATCTTATGCCCACATGAAGTGCATTTTTTAAAACCTGTAGGTTTGTCAGACATGACAGTCAAGAAAAACTAACAGTTAAGCTAAGAAATATACAACAATAAAAGTTTTTTTTTTCTTGTTAGCAGACAAGAATAAACAAAAAGGACAAAGTTACCAACTATGGTAATAAGAAGAAATACCTTTTTAAAGTTAGGTAAGGAAAGTATTGGCAATGGTACAACAGACTACTAAAAAACAATTAGTAGAAAAAAGAGATTAGTAGAAAAGATATTCATAATGCCAGTGACAGTTAAGAGGGAGGAAATAAGAAAAAGTTTAAGGTTTATAGAAGTTTTAGGAGATAATATAATAGGAAAAAAAACTTTCTCACAAATGCTTGAGAGCGTAACCTGCGTCTAACCACAATAGCGGTGAATGAGATCTGAGGCAATGGGGATAAAATGGGGCATTATAGGTAGAGGGAGGAGCTTGAGAGTTGGACCCGAAGTCTACAGTATGCAGCCGAATCAGATCCGAGAATAGGATCCATAACGCATATTTGAAGAAGAATTAAAAGGAAGACAACAGATGTGTCCTGTTTTCTTTTTGGCACAAACAGAAAATCTTTTCCATTTAGAAACAATATTTTTTTTCAACACGTTTTCTAGCCTTGTGTAATACCTGTAGTACATCCACTGAAAAAAAGGGATCTCAATGATATCAGAATCCAAGCACCCAACGAGTCATTATCAATGTTTTCAAATCTGCATGAATTTGAGAGCCACAAATTCCTCTATGGTTTTATGGTTTCCTTCTTTTCTTCTAATTCTCAAAGTCCTGCTTAAAATCACCACAATCTTGTGTTTTTTTTTCCTTTTCAATTTTAAGCAGGATTTTAGGAATTAGAAGAAAAGAAGGAAAACCATAAAGCCATAGAGGAATTTCCCTTACCATGAGAATAACATGTCATCCATTTTCTGAGCCTGTGAGCATGGGGCACTAAAACAAAACAGTTTGAGCTGTTATTTCAGAGATGAAGCAAACAGATCCATTTAGGGAGTTCCCACTGATGGACTAGCTGAAAAAGGGACTCTCTGTTTAACATCCATTCATGAGTACCTGTCTTGCATCTGCTCAGGTAATCCACCACAGTGTTCACCTCTGTGGGTATGTACACTATCTGAAGAAAGAGATTGCATTGAATCGCTCTCCCCCAAGCTGTCATGGCAAGCCTGCAGAGATGATAACATTCTGACCCTCCCTGTTTGTTGATGCAGCACATTAAAGTGGTATTGTCTGTAAGGATTTGGAGGGTTCCTGGAGACCACAGGTGATACAGAGACTGAAAGTCAGAATCAGGGCTTTCATTCCTTTGATATTTACGTGAGATTTTTGATCCTATCCTGACCAAATGCCTTGGACCTTTATGTTTATAGAGCATGCTTCTCATGTGAGATCTGAAGCATCTGTGAAAACTTCCCTGCTTCAAGAGGGAACCAGAAAAGGCACTCTTGGATTGAGTGATATCTCGTTGATCCACCAAAGAATGTCCTTCTTTATGAAGGGCAAGAGATGAGTTGGAAAAGACGTTTAAAGGGCGGCAGTGATGACCCCAAATAGACTTTGGGGATCACTGAATCTTTCTCATGTGGAGTCTGGAAAAAGGTATCATTTTTATGCATGAAGCCCTATACCTCAGTGCTGTCAATAACTCTCTTGCAGAGATCAAGTATAGGGAAAGAAGAGACTGTAAGTAAGTAATCAGAAACTGCACCTTGTCCAGGGGAAGAAACATCATTAACAAGATAGTGTTGCGATGATTATTACTAAGAAAGAACAGATCTTGAGATGGAAGAAGGACAGACTTTTTACGTTCTTTGTGAAGTTTAGATGAAAAAAAAGGTCCATGGTGGACCTGAGTTCTAGGAGGAACTTGTTTCTTGAAAAAGCTTGGAGAAGATGATCATCTAGACAGGGATAGATACAAATACCCTGGAACGGAACCTTCAGAAGGCTATCACTGGGGCTAGGGATTTGATGAATACCCTTGGAGGTGTTGAAAGACCAAAGGGCAAAGCAGAAAACTGAAAGTGAAACTGTAAGCCACAAAATCTCAAGGTGTTTCTGTACTGTAGCTGAATCAAAATATGTGATATGCATCTTTGAGGTCCATAACAATAAAAAAGCTTGAGGAAGAATCATTGGAAGCAAAATTTGAAGGCGCAGCATTTTGAACTCCTGAACCCCCTGCAAAGGTGTTGAAGACTGGTAAATCCAAAAATGGTCTCCGAACACCATTCTTTCTCAGAACCAAAAAATGTATTGTATAAAAACCTTTTTTTCTTTTACTGGATGGGAATTGGTTCTATAGTTCACTGACAGAATAACTATTTTAGAATGGGAAAACATAGATGCTTTTGGTTTAGGAGCACTAGCAGAATACCCACGTGGGTTGGAGGTAAAAATCAAGTTAGTGTGTAACATTTCCCTATGATGTTGAGGATCCATTTGCTGGAGTTATCAGTGTCCATACAGGTAGGGGAGGGAGACGGGAGATGCCAAAGTGGATGGAGAAGAAGGGCTAACATAGACGGTCTTAAACTGTCTGATTTGACAGGAAATCCTTAGCTCCCTTAAAATTTGGAAAGAATTTGGTACTTTTTTAGATAAACTTTTTTCACCCTTTTGCTGAGATTTCTGATTGTCTTGAAAAAATGGTGCAGCCTTTGAAGGGCAAATTCTCTGGAATCTGGAATTTTGGCATAGGAGAAATAAATATCTGCTTAAAATCCTGTATAATTTTACCTCTTTTCTGCAGGTTCTTGAAGATTTCAACAGCTGCAAGGCCAAAGAAATTTTTTCCTGTCCAAAGGGGCATCTAAAACTAGATTTGACATCTTCTGGAAAGGATTGTAACCTTAATCAACAGTACCTCCTTAAAACTGACCCAATATCAATAGATCTAAAAGGTGCATCAGCAGCATCAGTGGCTTCATTAAGCAAAGGGAAAAAGGAAAGTACAGTTGTGAAAGTTCAACTTACCATAACAGCGGATGTTCGAATGATCACTGCTGCAGGAGCCTTAGCTATATGGGTTCTATCTTGCCTAAAATATAAAAGGCAGCTAGCTTAGACTGTCTAGCACCTCAAGCTGAGCTGACTAAAATACAAATTTGGATGCAAAGCCCTTCACAGCATTCCTAGCAGCAGAAAGAGTGAGGCTGAACCCTGAAAGGACAATGCAAGGAATAACAAAAAGTAAATGTCCACACCTTGGCATAAAAAAAATAAATAAATAACGGCCAAAAAACAAGTGGGGGGGGTAGAGGAAGGAGGAGGCTACTGCAGCAGCGGTCATGCGAACATCTACTGTAATGGTAAGTTCAACTTACACAACATTACTATGTTTATCATATTGATCACTGCTGCAGTAGCCTCAGCGCCATGGGTAGATTACCATAGATAACTACATTTGCAAGGTAGAAGTAGAAGGGCCCATGAGCCCCTGGAGAATGGTCCTAGCAAAGCCTGATCTGGACCTTGTGATAGAAACAAGCTTATAGTGCTTTGTAAAAGTATGTTCAAAGGACCAAGTAGAATATTCTAGAATATTGCTAGAATCCATCCTTTTCCAAAAAGCCTGAGATGAAGCCAAGACCCTGGTAGAGAGGGACTTAACCTTGCCTGAAATTGATTAGTTATGGCGAGTATAACAAAAGGTAATAGCCTTAGACAAACATTTGGAAATAGTCTGTTTTGACACAGGTTGTCCATTCCTCTTACATTCACAAGAAATAAACAATTGATCTAAAGATATGAGAGATTTACTTCTATCAAGATAGTACCCAAGTTCTCTGTGGAGATCTAAGATATGGAGTATCCTTTCCTCCCTCATTTTTAGATTCAGTAAACTAAACTGGGAGACACCATTTTAGGCATAAAAGAAAGATATGTTCTCAAAGAAACCATGTCCCTATGGCAAATGAGGTACGGTTAACTCACCATAAGAGCTTGCAACTCAGATATCCTTCTTGCAGAGGTCAAATCAATCAGTAAAACTGTTTTCTATGTTAAGAACCTCAAGTCACCCAGATTAACTGGTTCAAATGGTGCAAGTGTCAGCTTCTCTAGCACAAAATTAAGATCCCAAGGAGGGGTCACTGTTTTCCTGGTGGCTTGTTATGCAAAACTCCTTACAAGAACATTTCGACATCTGACTGGTTTGAAAGATGAGGATAGATAGGCAGACATGCTGAAATGGTTGATAAATGAACCTTGACAATGGAATAAGAAAGGGCATAGGATATTAACTCACACAAATCATGTAAATCCAGAGAACAACTAACCCTGAATGGGTGGTTATGTTGTTCACAACAGCTAGAAAACTTTTTCCATTTCCCAATATATGATTTTCTAATAGACAAGCGTTCTTGCCTCCATTAGTACCTGCTGCAGGTCCTCAGTAAAAAGGTGACTAAAAGGAATTAAGACCTTATCATCCAGGCAGGCAAGTGAAAATGATTGATGTCACACTGTTACAAACACCCCTGTTCTTACGTGAGTAGATCCAGTCTTTGGGGAAACTTTGGTAATTGCCTCATTTCCAAAAGAAGGTATAACACAGTAGCCTAGGCCATAATGCAGTCACCACAATCATCTAGGGGGATTCTTTCTGAATCTTCAGAAATACCCTGGATATTAGTGAAAAGGGTGGAAGAGCATACAGGAATATTCCTGTCCAAAGAAAAGAAAAGAAAAGGCATCTGTCTTCCAGACCTTCTTACACAGAGTTCTAGAACAGAATCTTGCCAATTGATTGTTTAAAAGAGGAGACAAAATGGTCTACTTGAGGAACTCCCCACAAATGGATCAAATGTAGGATGACCCCCTGATCTAGTTTCCATTTGAGAGAGTCTGCCCTGGTCTTGCTTAGCTTACCTGCAACAAAATTTTGCTCTGACTAAATGTAAGATGCTTGTACAGTGAGATTGTGGTGTGAAGCTATATCCCAAGCTAACATGACTAGTCTGCAAAGGGGTATGACCTGTTTTCCTCTTGGTTGTTGATGTACCGCATGATTGTGTATTGTCTGAAACCACTTTGAAGAGGTCCTGGAACCCAAAGATGGTTCAGAGAGTTGAGTGCCTCTGTTCTTGGGGTTCCACACCCCTACACTTATATCCCTCTTGAAACTGCTTTCCAAGCAAAGCCTCAAGGGTCTGTGGTGACTGACTGCTTTGGGGCAAGGAGGGAGAAAGGGAGACCTGGATTTAAGAAAATCTGCTGTCTACATTAAAAAAAATGTCTTTTCTAACAAACCACAACACTGGGATTTGAAAGGATGAAGGGTGTTAATGCTGGGACTAAAGAGATTTCAGATACCATTGTATCTTTCTCATATGGCATACCCCTTGTCAGGGGTATTATGAAAATCATACCTGCCATGAGACCCAAAATCTGGAGGTATTCCCTCACAGTCACCAAATTCTGAGTGTAAAACCTGACAAACAGATGTAAATAAGGATCTGTTTTTTTCTTGCGGAAGAAAGGATCTTTGAAATGAGGTGTCTAGTTGACATCCCAGGAACACAAGCTGATGGTAGTCAAGAAAGACTTTTGACTATTCTCTTGGAATCCCAGCTTGTGTAACAGATTTCTCACCCAAGATAGAGAGATACCTGACACTTTGAAAAAGACTCTGCAAAGATAAGCAAGTTATCGAAGTATGGAAAAAATAAGGATACCATGTAGCATGCAATGAGCTGTAAGTGGAGACAGACACTTTGTGAATACTCTTTGTGCAATATATAGTCCAAAGGTTAAGGTACAAAATTGATAATATTATCCAGACATACAAAACCTTAAGAAACATCTGAAGTCTAGATGAACAGGGATGTGACGATAAGCACTTTATAATTCTAGTGCTACCAGGAAATTGAAAGAGGTAGAAGAAGTAACAAGTGGTGAAGTGAAATCATTTTGAATTAGGACACAATCACAAACCATTTTAGGAGAGAAAGATCCAGAAACTCAGCTCCAAGCATATTCTTTCTTTCACACTAGAAGCATCCTTGAATAAAAATCCTTCCCCACCTAAGAAAGAGGAGTTGGTTCTATCAGTTCTTGAGACGGCATGTGATGAGGAACAGGTAGAAACAAAAGAATGTGAACTGGAGGATGAGGAATGACCTCCTGCCACCTTTAACCTTGAAGAATGATATTCAGAACCCATTTGTCTGAACCATTCTGTTGTCAAAGAGAAAAACACAGATTAAGACCTTCTGTAAGAAAAGGGGGCTAGAGTAGGAGTGAGTCACAAGGGCTCTTGAATAATCATTCAGACAAACTGGACTGGCCTTGGTTTTGGGAAGTAAAATATTTAGTTGTGGACCTCCTTTGCCATTCCTTCTTAAACATCTATTTACCTGAATTCTGTTAAACCTGTTTCTTCTTTTTTTGCCAAAAATGGAAGAGGAGACAGAAACTCCCTTGGACAATTTGTAATTGGAAAGATGAAAAATCTAAGAGATTCCCTAGATCAGCTTGCCTTTTCATCACACTTTTTTGATCACCTCTGTAACAGAGGGTCCAAATGCAAAATCTCTATCCAAGCAAGAATTTCAAATCTCATTTTAACATCATCTGGAAGGTTCTGAGAATGTAGCCATGCAAAACTCCTTAAAACAGTACCAGTGTCGATAGCCCTGGAAGAAGTATCAACATAGTCACACACACACTGAAACAATGAGTAGTGTCCTGTGCAAAAGGAAAAAAAGTTATTTAAAGCAGATTTTTCCTCAGAAGAAGAAACTCAGATAAAACATCTCTCATACTTTCACAAGTTGTCAGAACAAACTTTAATATATGAACCTGACAATTCAAAATTCTGAAAACCAAAGTGGCAGAAGTAAAACTTTTTTCCCAGATTTATTTATTTATTTATTTATTTATTGCAGTTTGATTACCAGGGAGGTCCACTGGGCTTGGGGCCCGTTTTCAGTGGAGGCCCGGGGAGAAAAGCTCCAACAGGAAACAGCAGTTTAAAAGTTAAAACAATTACACAAAATTACATAAAACACTATAAAAAATTACATACACATTCAGAGACAATTGCTTTGGAAATAACAGCTACAGAAAGTAAATCACAGCAATTTCAAATGTTACGGAGGAAAATACTGGCTAATGGAATATACGATTAGGAGATTGCTATTTAGTTATCTGAGGTGAGAATTTAGTAGAGGTAAAGGAAGGTAAAAGGGGTTAGCCTGGAGAGAGGTGGTTAGATAGTGTGGGAGGAATGGGCTGCAGAGAGCAATTGCATTTCCTGTTTCGATAGAGGTAAGAATGGAGGTGGTTTTTGAAGTTATTAAGGTTGGTACAGGATCTTAGAGTTGAGGGCAGGGCATTCCATTTTTTGGCTATAGTAAAGGATAAGAGTAGCTGACCTGCGGGGCGCTTTGGATTTTGAACTGTGATTAGGTTTTGGTGAGACGATCTAAGTGGTCTACGGGGGGGTATAAAGTTGTAGAATGTTAGAGAGAACAGGGCAGTTGGTAGGGTGGAACAGTAATTTGTGGGCTATTGTGATTTGGAGAAAGTCAAGGTGGTTGGGGAGTTCAAGCCAGTTTAGGGAGTGGAGGGAGGTGCAGTGATGTGAGGAGGATTTGGCATCGGTGGCAAATCTGGAGATTTTATTGTAGCATTGTTCCAGTTTGGAGGTAAGTGAGGAAGATAAGTTTGTGAGGAGGGGAGCACCATACAGAAGGGAGGGAGGGAGGAAGGAAGAGGCAAGGGTAAGTCTGGTGCGAGGAGAGAGGAAGTGGTTATTTCTGTACAGTAGGCCAAGTTTTATGTGTGTTTTTTTGATGTTTAGCTGGATATGGTTATGAAATTTTAGTTGGTCATCAATAGTAACGCCAAGAAGCTTGGTAGAGGGTACAGTTTCAATGTTGGAGTTGTTATGGCTGGTAATTTGAAATGAGTCCTTATCCAGAGAGAAAGATTTGGATGGAGAGAAGAGGAGGATCTTTGTTTTGTTTGCATTTAGGGCGAGATGATTTTGGAGCATCCAGTTTTCAGTGGTAGAGAAGGCACTCTGTGTTAGGGCTTTGAGTTCAGTTAGATTGGGGGCACAACAGATTAAAGTGGAATAGTTGGTGTATTGCACAATTTTGGTGTTAGGGATGGCTTTATGGAAGTCATTAATAAAGATGTTAAATACTAGTGGGCCGAGTATGGAGCCTTGGGGTACTCCTGTAGGGGTAGGAAGGAAGGAAGAGGTGGCTTGGCCCCATTTCACAGATTGGGACCTGTTTGAAAGGTAGCTGGAGAACCAAGAAAGAGATTTCTGACAGAGGTTGAGATTAGAGAGGTGGTTTAGAAGGTGTGAATGAGAGATGGTGTCAAAGGCTTTGGATAAATCTAGAAGAACAGAGGAGACTATATTACCGGAATCACATGCTGAGTTTATAGAATGCAGGAAAGAAAGAAGGGCGGTGGTAGTACTGTGTCCAGGGCGGAAGCCGTGTTGGGTAGGAGAGAGTAGTTGGTGTTTGGTAAGGAATGGCAAGAGCTGTAGGTGGATACATTTTTCAAGTATTTTGGAGATATGGGAGAGGATGGCTATGGGGTGGAAGTTGGAGACATTGTAATTTTTGCCACCTTTGTGGAGTGGCAGAATGAAGGCAGAGCGCCATAGTTTGGGTACGTAGGATTCAAGTAGAGACCTATTAATAAGGATAGAGACAGGTATGGCAATAGTGTCAGAAGATATTTTTAGGAAGGAGGATGGAATGCTGTCAGGGGCATTGGAACAAGGCTTTAGTTTGTGGAGAAGTTTCTTTATTATGTTGGTGAATACCGGTTTGAGTTCAAAAGAGGGGGCAGGAGATAAGTGAAGTGAATATTGAGCAGGGAGGGGGGAAGGGTTGTTGGTGAAAGTTTTGGTAAGTTCTGCGATAAAGGAGGAGAAAAATGAATTGAAAAGGGAGGCTATTTCAAGGTCATATTTGCTGGTGTCGGGGGAGGGGTTGTTTTTTGTACCTGGTTTAAAGAGGGAATTTATGGAGTTCCAGAATAGTTTGGGATTTCTTACATGGTTTTCTTGTAGTTTGGAATAGTAAGACTTTTTATCTTTAATTACTTGTTTTTTGACTAGGTTTCTCAACTGCTTATATTTAAGGAAGGTTTCTGGTTGTTTGAGTTTCATGTGGGCTTTTCAAGTTTTATCTCTTTGTCACATTAGCTTTTTTGTGTCATTTGTGAGCCAGGGGGTGCTATTTGTTTTTGACTCTTTTTGTTCTAATAGGGGCTTGGGAGTTAAGGACTGTTATGAATGTAGAACTGAATAAATCAATGGCTTCATCTAATGGTAGTGTTTTTAGGGGGTTCCAGTTGATTAGTTTTAGAGAGTCAGTGAAAGAAGTGGGGTTGAAGTTAGATAGGTTATGCATTTGAATGTAGTGGTGAGAGTGAGGGGAGGAGGGAGTTGCTCGAATAGCGAAAGCAGGGAAATGGTCTCCTAATGGGTCAGGAGTAATACCTGATTTTACAACTTTGTTAGGATGAGATACTAGGATCCAGTCAAGTATAGAGCCAGGGGGATTTGTTTTGTTGGGTCGAGTAATAGAGTTAGTAAGTTGGATGAATTTGAATAGGTTGATGGCTATTGTGGGATTGGAGTTATTTATTTTTCCCCAGTCAATATTTACATCACCCAAAATGAAGGTTTCTAGCTTAATATTGGAGGAAGTCCAAGGGAGGATGTCTTCCAGAGTATTAGTATTGTTACCAGGCGGGATATATAGGCAAATAATGCAGATGCTTTTATGGTGGTTTATTTTTAGTAAGCCAATTACAATTTCAGTGTTGTTGAAAGAAGGGATGGGGTTAGTGTAAGGAGTAATGGACAGGAGATTGGAGTAAATTAGAGTGATGCCACCACCTCTTTTATTTGGTCGGTAAGATCGGAGGCAATGAAATCCTGGAGGTAGGAATTCAGAGTCATTAATGTGGGGTTTTAGCCACGTTTCAGAGATAGCAGCTATGTCAGGAGAATTGTGATTGAGCCAGGCATGGAAGAGGGTTCATTTATTTTTTAAGCTTTGGGCGTTAATAGTGAGAAATTTGAGTTTTTTGTTAGAGGGTTTGTTGTTGGAGTGGGGGAGATTAGTGGGAGTAGAGTTAGGGCCAGGGTTGGGGTGAATATCGCCGGATAAATTAATGTAAGCGGGACGGGGGATGTGTTTTTAGGTTTGAATTTTGATGGAAGAGAGTAGTAAGGATTAGGTTTAAGTTTGAAGTTAATATTAGAGGTTGGGAAATGTTTTACTTTTAAGAGAAGGACAGGGTGGGAGTGAAATAAAGAAGCTGAGATGTTATGGTAGTGGGATGCAAGGAGGTGATGTGGAGTGAATGGGGAAGAGTGTAAATGGGAATTAGTGTAGGTGGAGATTTGATATAGGTATAATAGAAGGAAAGGGAAGAAAGAGAGGGGCATGACTTTGGAAGGAAGGGAGGGCATGGTAGTTGGAGTGTGGCTGGAGGTGATGGAGAAAGAAGGCGAAGAGGTAATAGGAGTCTGAGGGAGTGGTCAAGAGAGGAAAGAGGAGGAGGAAAGGGTGGGTTAAGGTGTATCTGGATTGGATGGAGTAGAGGGAGTGGTTGGAAGGGGGGAATAAATGTAGGAACACTGGGGGTGGGTGGGAATTGGAGGTAGGGTAGGGGAGCGGAGTGAGCCCATAGGGCGAATGGAGCGGGAAGAGCCAAGGAGGCAGAAGGCCCGAAAAACAATCAGTGACCTGAGGCAGGTGAAGGAGAACTACAGCAGGGGTGTAGGCATGTGTTTGAAAACTATTTTATTGTTTATACTAGGGGTTTTGAGTTTGGTTCATGAAATACACTCTAAAAGTAAGTATATAGGTGTGTGGAGGTAATATTATTGGTTCTATGGGGTAGGGCAGTGATACTTTTAAGCAGGTAAAGTTAGAGGAGCAGGGAGAAAGGATTATTGCAGTTCTTTAGTCTGGAGTATACTGCCACCTAGTGGGAAAAGGAGGGAGGTACACTCAGAGGAAAGGATGTTCCACAGATAAGCTGGGTTTATAGAGATTAGCTAGAGACAATTAGGGGAGAAGACTGAAAAACCAAGGAAGAGGGGGGCATGTGCAGGGACCAGTGGTAGGCTGCTTTCACACGCACCGAGGTAGAGTGCTGCTTAAGGTTAGGTAGTGTATATAAAAATAAACATGTGCAAGAGATTACATACACTGCATCTCCTTAGCAGGGGAGAAAGGGTCTCAGAAAAAATTCACTATAGTTCAAGCGGATTGTCCACGGTCTTCTTCTCTTTCGAGGAATCTCCTGTTTGTTCAGTGAAGAAGGGGGAAAGCAATCTGGGGAACAACTGAAAAAGGAGAATGAGAAAAATACTTTAGAATGAGGGTGTAAGGAAAATAGGAAGAAGGAGAGAGCAGGAAGAAGTAAAAGCAGAGTAGAGGATGGAATTATATAGAGTAGAGTGGGAGGAGGAAAGGAGGTAGGAAAGGGCAGAAGTGTAAACCGAGGAAGAGAGAAAAGGAAGCAGAGAAGTTGGCAAAGTGAAAGGTTGAAACAGTAATGCAGTAGAAGGTCCACGGGTTGTGATAAATTTCATGCAACAATTCAGCATGCAAACAATAGTTAGGGTAACAGAAGATTCAGGTACTAAAAAAGAAACAAATCAACACTTGCTTAAACAAAGTTCCCAAGTAGGAGAATTATCCAATGCAGTAGTAACAGCTAAACTCAGTTATTATATTCAGTTAAACACATGAAGATAGTCAGATTACGGCAGCTAAATGCAGTTATTATATTCAAGTGTAAACTAAAACAGGTTGAGGCAGAACTTTGGTAAATCTAAATTTAAATACCTATCAGCAAAACAAGGCCAAAATTGGTTTCAGGATAAATGGTTAAGGTATTGGAGGTAAAAAACCGTGTCAGCATGTAAAAGAGGCACTGTAGGCAGATTATTGCTAGAACATTGGTCGCTTAGATTCTAAAGCTAAGATAGAAACATCGGTCTTAAAATAAGGCAGGTGCAGGTTAAAATCAATAGTCGCTAGTGTTTTAAAGAGTAAAAGCACCTACAAAAGAGCAAAAGTACCTATCAATAATTTTCCCACCCTTATCAGAAAGAATGGGAATGGAACTGACTAAGTGCTTAGCAGCAGTGAAGTCAACTAAGTCTAAAGCTTCTGGGTCAGGGTTGGGAATAGTGTATAAAGCTTTAAAAGGCTGAGGAACTTTATACATCCTATCTGCCTTTTAGAAACAGCTGATTGCAGGCAGTAATACACATATCCTCTAAATTAGACAGAACAGGATAAATGGGTGTAGGAACTGGAAAATCCCTCGGTAACAACTCATAGTATTTTCTAAGGAACTGATAAATCTCAGTGTTCTCCCACTGAAAATACTGCTACATTTTAGCAATATTCTCAGACAAAGAGAAATATCCACAGGGAGAACACAAACTAAGCTGAGTCTGAATCAGATTTCTGAGAAAAAAAAGTCTGTATTAGTCCTTTTCAAGAGGTATCCCTCCTTCCTTTACCAGAAACTACTTTACAAGAAGGATCACTAGCCTGAATTAAACCCTGAGCCAGACCCAATTAACTACTCGTATCCAAAGAAGTGTGGGAAGGAGCAGATATGTGCTTGGTTTTCTGCTTCTTTTTGAGAAGAAAAATGGGGCCAGCCATGTTACTAATGGCAACAGCAGCAGCAGCTTCCCACGGGATGGGTGCAGCATTCCGATATAACAGGAAAACCTTTCCTGTTCTCTCCCCAGGATCAAAAAAGTGAATCTCTCTTGCCTGCTGAGGTGACCCAAAAAGCCACAGAAGATGTGGCTTACTCCCAGTCCATGGTGGCTTCAGGTTCTACACCACAGGGATCTGGGGAAAAAAGATAAGTGGTCTGGCAGAGGCAGATTGCTAGACTGCTGTGATGGCAAAGGCTGTGTGTGTGTGTGTATATATATATATATATATATATATATATATATATATATATATATATATATATATATATTTTTTTTTTTTTTTTTGGCTAAAAGAAGGACTGACCATGAGACCAGTAGTCTGTTCCGTGGCCAAGCCGAAATTATGCTTCTTTCCAAGGGAAGACAAGCAGTAAATGCCAGTAAACACTACCAGTCTACAAAAGTTATTTTTTGACAGAAAAACACAGTAAAAAGTACTTTAAAACACTATGCCAACCACACAAAAATAAAATAAACAGAATTTCTCCATAGAAAAAAGTTTCTGGTTACTTTACACCACTTTTAAATTGACAGGAAAAAACTAGCATTCCATTTAAAGTGTGTTACAGTCTTATGACAGTCCATTAAAGCACAACACTCCTAGCTTTAAAATAGTTTTCCTTATGAAGAAAGTGCCAAAATAGCAATGCAAATAAAAAAAGGACATTTTTCCCCAAGGAAAACTTACCTGCCAAGCAAATGAACAGCACAAGCCAAATAGTGATCCTCAAAAGCCTCAGAGGAGCGTACTCTTCAGTGGCAGTAAAGCTCTAAAGGGCTTTGCACCCAAGCTTGAGTTTTAGCTAGTTCAGCTTGAACTTCCTGACAGTTTGGGAGTGTGGAAGGTACTCCAAAGCTTTAGAAGCTGGCTTGCTTTTATAAGGGCATAACCCATATAGCTAAGGTTACTGTAGCAGTGATCAATATGATCAACATCATATTGGATATTGTATGTGTTTCTTAGGAGATGATTGTTACTTCACGTCAAGTTTTACCACCTTTGATGTGTAATGATCATGGTGTTATAATGGTAAAACTACTGCTAGATAATTCAGCCAAGCTGAAATCTAAACTAATGGACAGAAGATAACTAATAGATTACATGGAAGCAAAACAGTCATTATGTAAAACTAATTGGAGTGATGCATTCAGTGGCATTCACTGGAAAGATAGCAGAAGGGATGTAGTAAGTTTTAGAAGGGAGCTTGTTCAAATGCAAACAATCAAAAAACTGTTTAACATCAGGAAATAGACACACAAAGTCAAGTGGATATATTTACAAGAACATGATAATTAATTAAGATGAGAGATAACAAAAAATATTAGAAAACAAGGTTGAACTCTAACTTTAAAAACAAAATAAACAAACTGGACAAAAAATAAACAGAGTGAGACATGATCAGGAAAATTTTAAAGAAAATTTATATAAAGATATTTAGCATAACAGGAAACCATTCTACTGATACAGAAGATGTGACAGGAGTAAAATCATACAAATCAGTAAACTGTATATATTCTAAAATGTATTCTCAAATGTTGCAGACTGTAGACTCTGAACATGAACAGATGTAGGCAGCTCAGGTGCTATCCTCCCAGAACCAAGTCCTTCAGAAAAGTCTGTTAGCTATTTCTTTCTTATGATGGGACTCAGAAAGACAATCCGTGTCATTTACACTTTTCCAATTAATTGCCCTTCGTTTTTACTTTTTTCCTTATACCTACCATGATGAATCATTTCTAGGCAGTATTAAGATTCACTTTTTGTTGGCCTTGCATTCTTTGATGCCATATCAAAAAACGGTAGACTAGAAGATTTCTACAAACAGTTATCTTGCTTCTGTATATATTCCTACAATAGATTTTTTTTTATTTATATCAAGGACTGGCATTGCAAGGACCATTTTTCCAGGCGTTTCCTGGATCCATATTCCTCCTCCCAAGTTGAACAAGTTTTGGTATTCTACTCATAGGCTACTGCAGCAGCAGGAATGATGACCATAGTACAGCTATGTAAGTCACACTTATGCATAACAGTAGATGTGCAAGGTCCTCACTGCTGCTGTAGCTGCACACACACACAAACCATCCCCCTAAAGGTGTATTAGGAAACTCCTTTTTTTATATTGTTCAGAATGAACATGCTACTTCTTTCTCGTAGGCAAGAAAGTCCTGAAGATATTCCACTGAGATTGCTGATTTTCCCTCTACAGATGTGGCCAATCAGCAATCAGACTGGATAACAGGGAGGGATCCAGAGCTTTGGGAACCTGGCTGGTTGCTATGTCTTGGGCAATACACAACTTATAGGCTACTGCAGCTGGGTGAATGATGAATATCTACCTGTAATGTGATGTTCTATAATAATAAAATATCAGTAAATGGAAAATTGTGCTGTGATATAACTTATACAGACTTCAGCCTTTGACAGGGTCATACACAAAAACACTGATCTATAAATTAAAACAACTACATACTAGTGCAATTTTGATAAGCTGAATAGCTAACAAATATGGCATGGCAAGTATCGTACAGCAATTGGGCATTATGTAGGTTACAGTCAGGGTGTTCCACAGAGCTCTGTCCTAGCCCCACTTTTGTTTAGAGTGTATCTTTGAAATCCATCTTTTTCATCTAAGGAGTTCTACAGTTTAGGCAGAAAATGGTAAAATGATTAGATCTGATACAGATAGGGCATGTCTGCAAAATAACTTGACTAAATTGACCATTTGAGCACAGAGAATAATATGCAAATAAATACATAAAAAACTAATAATATGAGTTTGGGAGACAGACTGAAATGTGAATATCTAATACAGCACAACAGACACTGTGGATTCATTTAAGGACCTGGGTATATGGATTGATCCAACTTAAGAGTTTTTCTGATCATATCAACCAATTGGTTGATGATTGCTATAAAATTATTGGCTGTATAAAAATATTTTAAAGTCTAGGAAATCAGAAATGCTGATAGAGCATTTGGAGCAGAGAGTCCTTAGGCAACCTATGTAGGAGCTTATATAGGACTGAGAGATGTACTAATTGGTACTCTGAGAGCAGCCAATAGCTAGAACAGATTACCACATTATATTAAAACAAGCACTGGTTTAGATAATTTTACAAACAACTTGGACACTTATTATGGGGATAAATGTTTTGGTATATTGGCAGGCTAGCAGGGTATTACTTCCCAAGTATTAAATATTTGTATGTATGTATATATGCATGTATGTATATATGTACACATGCGTGTATGCATGTATGTAAATGAATGGGTAGCCTTTATCCCGCTGTCTCGTATTTAGCTAGTCCTTCTGATGTGATTCAAATACATTAACATTAATAGTGCACACTTGGTATCATGGTTCAGTCACTAAAACCAATAAATCAACTCACATGCAATGCCAAATTTGGTGCTGGAGACAAATGTCTCACTTCACAGTCTCATCTGCATTGGAGTTTGCAACAGCCTGGGTAATCCATTTCACAGCCTCTACACAGTCCTGAAATGACTTTGCAGAGTATCAAAACACTTCACTGTGGCCCAATTAGCAAATGAAAGACACTGAAACGTAGGCAATTTTCCGCCCTCACGTCATTCCATACAGCTGCATGAATATAGTTTCACAGATCTACTCCCACTCTACTACTGTCCTGCTGCTCAGCCATTCTATTTTCCTCCTTATAGGACTCCTTGACAGCACTATCACCATAAACAAGTTATTCCCAGCTGATATAACTGTGAGCGAATCACTAAAGAATGCAAACCACTTCCTTCTGCTTGCTCTAGCAACTTAGCAATCCTGATACTGGTGGCCTTTGGTCATTGTCCACTGCTTCTGCACATTCCCTGAGAGAAAAATTCTCCTTAATCAATTCGGACGTCAGTTGGATCAAGCTGCTACTATCTGACTCTGACATTGGAATTTTGGCCTCTATTTCTATATTCTGTGCCCCCTTTTTTATCAAAAGCATAAACTATTATTGAGTCCCTCTACTTTATAGATGAAGAAAGAGTCTGCAATGGTGGCTCACCTTGCCTACAGCTTCATTCTCCTGCTTAAGCACAGGCAGGAATTGAATAATTTATGTAATGTTGCTTAGATTACATGATATATAGCAATCTATGTGAAGCATAATGTTTGTTAATTGTAACTTGTTAATACAGTTTGGTTACTTTTATATAGATGTAAATGTACCTATGCCACAAGTAATAATTCAATAAAGGTGTTTAAAAAAAGTTTTCAGTGTCGCAATCAGCTTTTTTCAGATGCTCTTCGACACAGACGATTCAAATTTAAATAAGGAGTTACATACAGCCTGCAACCTTTTTTCAACATCAAAGAGGAATTAGTTTATTTATTTAAGCATATATGTATGTATTTATTAATTTAGAACTTAATTAACCGTTTAGATGAACTTGACCCAGGGCCTTCAGACCAAGTAATTTGGCAAATACAGTCATAAATGTAACACTTCCACAAAGTACACATTCCTGCTCAGTATACAAAATAGAACTGAAATACATACATAATACATAGCTGACATTACTACTCAGCATAACAAATATAATTAAATTAAATGCAATTCACAGTATTCAAAATAATTCTCTATGCATCCAATCATCGTAGCATCTTGTATGCATCATGGTAAACAATGAGGCATTTTAAACTTTTAAACATACTGAACACTGAAAAATACTGAGGGACTAAAATACAAAATGGAGAGTAGAACAATGCATGAAAATCAATACATGTAAGCAACAATGCTGCATCATCTATATTTGTACAATAGTTTTAGGTGTGGTTTCATTTATCCCTGGCATCAGACTTGATTAAGGCGAATTCTTCTCTCAGTATGCATATGCACTTGACAATGAGTAAAGGCCACAACAGTCAGGGTTGTTACATTAAAAGATCAAGCAGAAGGAAATGTATGCAATAAACACAACATACACTATCTTAGATCATCTGCAGATTGCAGATAAAGCCCTCTTATTAAGCTGTCCTGCCTTCCAAAAGGCCTTTGGTAGAAGTTCCTTCTCTGAGATAGGTCCAGCTTAATAAAAAGCAATCTCTAGTACTGAAGGTCATTGATATAATCAGGGATAAGAGAAGGTCAGTATCTACATAACAGCAAATTAAAAGTATGTGTGTTAAGTTATAGAGCTATCCTGGTTGTGACAGGCAACTAGTTTATGTTTTGTAATGTCACACACTGATGCTTCCTTGTATCCAACAAAGTAATGAAATAAATACTAAGCACTGTAGGAAGACTTGATAGTGGTTATGTATAGACCGTATTTTATTTATGTAATTTTTAATAACCAGATTAGTTAACCAGTCCAAGAACTCTTTTGAGCCATGAGCCGGGCCAAGAGGCAAAAGCAACACCAATAATAAAAATAATAAAAATACCATAATCACATGTTAGAGTTATTATGTACACTATATACATCAAGAAGGTTTTACATACACTATAAACAACAAAAATAAATAAGATGTTATGTATAATCAATGTATAATAAAAATAAGGAAATATGGATATAAAAGATTAATAAACATAAACATCAACAAAGCCTATGTACCGCAAGTATTCCATCCTAGGGATCAGTATATTGATTCCTATTACTTTTCTTGCTTCAAAAGTTAAGAGTTGTGAGTTTTGCTAAAAATCATGTTTTACAAATAAAAGTCACTAAGGGACACAGTATGTATGCCACCACCTCACAGATGTTACAATAGTGTCCCTGAATCTCCTGTTCCTTTGTGAACACTTAACAGAAGTATGCATCATATGTTTTCATGATTATCTCTGCCTACCTGGGAACTTTTACTATCCTTTCTTTTCTCTTTCTTTGCTGTCTTACGTATCTGTAAAATGATTTGTCTCCCTTCTACAATGAAACTGTTCACTTCTTCAGATTGAATTCTGCTTTTCTGACAGTCTTTATTGCTTCAGATAGTAAGTTCTTCCCAGTGGCAGATTATATTAACTAGGTAACTGTACTAGGCACAAATATCTTTTCACAGTTTGTGAACCTAAGACCCCTCATTGGGTAAGTGACTTGCTGTAATACACAAAATATGTATGATGATACATGCATACATACATATATACAAATATTTCAAGCACGGTTCATAAATGCCTTTCTAGCCTGGCAATAAACCAAAATAATTCTTCCCGTACGAATTGTGTGGCTGTTCTTAAAAATATGTAAACTAGTGCTTGCTTTAATGTAATTTGTTAGTCTGTTCCATGCATCAGTTGCTCTGTCAGAGAGCCAATTAGTAGACTTCTGAGTCCTACACAATCTTCAACATAGGATGTTTGACAATTCTCTTACTACTTTTTGATAACCACAAACATTCCCAATATCCTACATACCTGAATATGGTCTCCTTTTAAATATCTATATGAGATACTGTACAAGTTCTGATATTTCAGTCTTTCAGAATAATTTAAATTTTCACATCCATGGGTGCTCTTGGTATATTTTTGCTGTACTCTTTCCAGTTTACACATGCTTGTTTTCTTATAATATTTCTATATTGTAATCCCATATTCATGTTTGGGTCTAATGTAACTAATAAACAATGACTTCATCATTTCTGATTTCCTAGACTTTTATAATTTTTTTTTAATGCAACCTGTAGTTCTATAAAGTAAAGTTATGTACTCACAATAACTATGCATTTGTGTTGTCTGTTTTCATTCTTCCTCAACTGTTGGGTTTCAGATTCAACCTCGGATCCAACTCAGCTGCATTTACTAGATTCTCAGATTCAACTCATGAGCTTCTCCCTTTGCCCATAATGCTCTGGTCAACCTGCAATACCTCAGATCAAGTTTGCTGTTTTATAAGCCATAGGTAGAGCTAACATTAAGTTAAGAAAAATGTAAGGCCAGTACTAGAATACTAAGGCTCAAATCTGGAACACAGGTTGCACATTAACCATAAATTCACTCCAGGAGATAAATGGAAAAGGGAGTGGAGGGTGAGGAGTTGAGGAAGAATGAAATTGGACAACACAGACGTATAATTATGCTGAGTACATAAATTTAATACCTGATATTGTCCTTTTCATTCATTCCTCAACTATTGGGACAAAGTCCCAAGCTACATGAACCTTGGGTGGCCCTCATGGAAGGATATTCCGGAGTATTGCAGAACCAAAAGCAGCCGTATTTCTGTAAGTCAAACCCAATTTCTAATGAGAAATAAAGGTATGAGCATTAGACCAGGTTGCTGCACAAATGTCGTCAACATAAGTTCTAGACCAGGAAGTGGATGATGTAGCCATGGATCTGGTGGAGTGTGCTTTAGTGGGCCTGTGTAGGGACACACCTCATTGACTGTAAACAAAGGAAATGCAATAAGCCAGCCATTTAGCTAAGGTAATTTTAGAAACTGGTGAACCCAATTTGTTTAGGGAGAAAATTGCTCTGACTTTCTGAAACCTTTCATTCTATGGAGATAAAAACTGAGTTGTCTATATACATCCAAAAGATGAAGCATGTATTGATCTTTGTTAGCAAACCTGGAAAAGTAAACAGTTAACTTCATGGCTTGATTAATATTTGCTTCTGAGGCTACTTTAGGCAAGAAAGATGGATTGGTCCATAAGGTAACTCAGTCTTTGTAAAGATGAGATATGAAGATTTGGAAGAGACAGCATGGAGTTCGGAAACTCATCTCACAGATGTAATGGCCAGTTTTCAAGGATAAAAACTTTAGACCAGATTTAGCTGATGGTTCAAAGGGACACTGAGTTAAAACTTGCAGCACAACTGCCAAATCCCAGGGTGAGTGGGATGGGGTCCTTCACTGGGGGCCTAACCAAAGAAGTACCTTTAACAAAAGCTTTGCAAAATGTTGATGAAGCTAATGAAAAGGTATTTTTGCCTAAATGAAAATTAGATATTGCTGCCAATTGCACTTTGATAGTAGAGAAACTAGCTCCTTCTTGAAAAATAAATGCCAAAACCACTAGGACAGCAGAAGTAGGAGCAGGAAGGGATCCAATTCATTCTGGAAAGCTCAAACAGCAAATCTTATCCATTTACTTTCCTAGATCTTCCTGTTGGAGACCTTGTGAGAAGATAGTAGCATCTGTTAGAGTGGGGAGGAAATCTGGGGCTGTCTATCAGTGAAACTGACGAAATCAGGTGATCCATCCCAGAGGGATGAGAGAGAAGGTCTGGACCACAGGAAAGGGAACCACATTTGACAAGGCCAGAAGGGGAAATGAGGATAATTGTGCTCTTCAACCAAAGTGCCTTATGTAAGAATGTGGGAATTAGATGTACCAGGGATAAGTATAAAGGAGAACAGAGGGTCACATGTGGATTAGAACATCTCTTTTGTGACTTCCCTGGAGAGGGAATTGGGATAAAGAACCTGTTGCACTTGGTGTTGTGGAGAGATGCAAAGAGATTGCAGCAAGATTTACCCCATTGATGGGAAATCCTCATTGCACTAATTGAAAGACCACTCATGAGGCATCAGAATGGACCTGCTGAGTCTGTCCGCTAGCACTTTGGATTTTTCAAGTATGTGCATTGCCATAAGAAAGTGGATGGATGAGATCACCTTCTCCCACATTCTCCTTGCCTCTTGACAAAAGGGACAAGATTGGGTCTCCCCTGTTTGTTGATAAACAAAACCAGAGAAATGCTGCCAGCTTGAATCACAATCATCCCAACAGGAAGGGTGTCCTGGACGGCCTGTAATGCTAGGAGGAATGCTCTCATCTCTATGACATTGATGTGTGAATTGGTCTCCTCTGGGGAACACATGCTTTGCACCATCTGTCTGAAAAATGCCCCCACCCTAGCTGGGAGGCATCTGTGGTTACTGTAGCCACTGGAGGTGGAAGAACAAAAGGGCAGCCTTGAGAACCTTTGTCTGATTGAATCCACCAATGTAGGTGGTCTTTGCATACTCATATGAGTTTGATTGGTAAGGAAAAGAGATGGCGAAGAACTGACCACTAAACAGCTAGTGACCATTGAAAAATGTGCAAATAAAAACATGCCATAGTAACCAAGGTTATGGCTGCTCCCGCTGACCCTAAGGCCTGAAGAATAACTCTGGCTGTAGGAGAAGGGTGTGCAATAACTTCCTCCACTTGACACCTGATGATCTGAACTTGGTGTGCTGGAAGGGAAGCTATCTGACTGACTGTGTTCAACTGAACAACTATAAACTCCAGGCTCTGAACGGATTGAAGATGAGACTTGTAGATGTTGAATGAGATGCCAAGGGACTGACATAACTGGAGCAAGTAGTCCCTGTATTTCCCTAGACAATGCCTAGTTGGGGTGGTGAGGAGCCAGACATCCAGGTATGGAAACACTCAGTATCCCAGCAGTCTTAAGTGAGTTCCTACTACTGCCATACATTTGATAAACACCCTGGGGGCTGTGGTGAGACCAAAGGGCATGGCTCTGAACTAGTAGTGATTGGTCCCCAGCTGAAAGCCTAGAAACCATGGGGATCATCTGTTCATCTTGATGTGATAGTATGCATCCTGAAGATCGATGGAGGACATCCAATTGTCTTTGCATAAAAATGGCAGAATGGACTTAACTGTGACCATTCGGAACTTTGACTTCTCTACAAATTGATTCAGTTTGCTAAGGTCTGGAATTGGTCTCGGCTCCCTTTTTTTCTTTGGCATTAAAAAGAATTGTGAGTAAGTTCTGAATCCTTTCTGGTCTGGTGACACCTACTGGATGGCTCTTTTGTCTAGCAGTTTTAAATTTCTAGATCTGCTGCTTCCCTCTGTGTGGGGTGTCAGGGAGCCTCTTGCTTTTGTTTGCGTGAATTTGTGAAAATGGTATGAAATAAGCTCTGGATATAATTTTTTGCACCCAAG
The DNA here is from genome assembly GCF_019279795.1 of Protopterus annectens. NCBI lineage: Eukaryota > Metazoa > Chordata > Ceratodontiformes > Protopteridae > Protopterus > Protopterus annectens. The sequence goes on along the minus strand of NC_056748.1, from coordinate 82,471,683 downwards.
AATCTTTTGTACTGATGCCCAGGCATCTAGGTGAAGAGACAAGCACCCCCCTCCCCACTGCCTCCAGAGGTGGTTGGTTGGACAACCTTTCAGGAGTCTTGAAAGCCCTAGTTTTGCAGGGCTCCCCTGCTGCAAGCATGGTGTCTTCCATTAGAACTCCCCCCCCCCCTCTGTCTCTGGGGGAGAGATCCCCATAAGAATCTTGGAAATGACACTGAAACTTACAGAACCACATTTTTTACCTCTTATTGATTCCTGGAAAAGTATCGCTGAAGAGTAGAAAAGTGTACCTCTACACCAGACAAGGTTTTCCTTTTTCCATCCTGTTCACTCTGGGAAAGCATTTCTATAATAGTGTGGCCAAAAAAACTATGTTTCATCAAAAGGAGCATTTATGAATAAAGACTTGAACAGCTTCATAAAGTTGCACAAGCACATCAAAGCATGTCTCTTAAAAGCTATGCCTAAACCAGCCTCCTGTGACATACCCTCAGCAGCAAGGGAAAGTAAGCTCATGGATGCATTAAAGATAAATAGAAGAGTGGCCATTTGTGAAGGAGACATCCTGTAGTCCTCTATGAACATGGACTCAGAGAGGGATTTGGAATAGTCTTAGGTCAAATCCCATTGCAGCTTAGTGAAATGTGACAAGTAGTTCAGAGACCATAAAATAAAAGTTGATGAGGTAAAAATGTGCTTCTGACTCTGTCCAATGCCCTGGCCTTTCTGTTGGGGAAATGGACAGAGGTGCTGTACCCTGCCAGCTCCTTCTTTGTGGCTGTTGCTACAACAATGTCCTCAACAGGAACTCCCTTGCTCCAGTGTGTTCTGTCCTTAAGGGGAGCAAGAAACTTATGAGGATGACAGGGAATGGGTTCTACAGAATCCACTTCCTTACACACCTAGCGAAAGACTAGATATATAAGCTCATTAGTTGAGGGAGTCACCCAAGACATAGATGGGCCAGGCCGAGAAGCTTCCAGGAACACTGACTCCTCCTGGGAAGGGGAATCAGAAGATCATCCACCTTTTTGCTTGAAAATTTCTAAGATGTGTCGTCTGAAGGAGATGTCATATAGTGGAGATCTGGAGGATCCCCCCCCCCCCTTCATCAAAGTCAGTGTCTTTGGTAAGAGACTCCTGAGGGGAGTCTATGTCTCTCGTCTTCCATGTTCTCTTATAGTGAGCCACCTCAGTGGGATGGTCTGGAGAGGTGCCAGATGGGGGCTGTCTAGATGCTTGATGGGGTCGGTTGGCTCTGTGTGATAGATCTGAGAAGATTAGACCAAAGACCTGATGGTTGCAGGGCTGTAGCATCTGAAGAAGAAAGAGTAGTCATGTCTCAAGGATGAAAGGAGACCCTCTCTATCATCTCAAAAGGACTGTGAAATGCCACAGCCAGCTGCACTGGAGCTGAAGCTCCAGATGTTACTATGCCCCAACCCTTCCCAGGCCCATGTTTCAAAGAGGGAGTAGGACCTGAGCCTTCCAACACCAAACCACTAAGGGGCAGAGATGGCTTTGACAACCTTGGAGTGGAAGTCAGACCCATGGACCTGGCACCAACACTTTACTTTCAAGATTAGTCCTGGTCCAGGGGGTTGGAACAAAGAAAGAGGAAGAGGAAGAAGAAGAAGGTGACAATAAGTCCTTTAGAACCAGCCTATCATGACTGACGGCCCTGGAATTAAATCTTGTGCAAATGGAGCAGTCTGTATTTAATTTAGGGATCTTGTGCCTGCAGGAAGTGCATTTCCTAAAACCAATGGGTTTATCAACCAAAATCATGTAAACAGAAAAGCAACAACTTCTTTTTTTTCAAACTACCATCAATAGCAGGGTAAAGATGTTACCCTCTAAAGGATAGAAATAAAGAAGAAAGGAGGAAGAAAGTACCAACAATGGTACTGAGATCTACCCAAGATAGAGAAAAGAAATAGAAGAGATACAAAGGAAGTTATGATTTAACCCTAACATGATAGAAAACTCATGAAAAACTAGGTAAGGGAGGAAGAGGTAATAAGAAAATTGAAGACTATAAGAAAAAAGCAATGAAACCACAATCACTTGAAATAGAAAAATACACTCCAAAGCTGTGAGATAAAGCTCTGTGTCTGTAGCGATATAGTGACAAAAGAGATCTGAGGTACTGAAGGTTGACAGAGGCATTATGGGTAAAGTGAGGAGCTCAAGAGTTGGATTCTTCAGCCTAGTAAGTGTGGCTTAGTTGGATCCAAAACCCAAGAGCTGTGGAACAAATGAAAAGCACAGCATCAGATCTATCATTAACCAATTAGTTTATATGACTAGAAAAACTTAAAGTTGGATCTACCCATATACTGAGGTCCTTAAATTAATCTACAGTTAAAAGTCACTGTGTGCTATATTAAATATTCACGTTTCAGTTTGTGTCTCCTAAATCTCATATGCTCAGTTTTTGATGCATTTCTCAGCATATTATTCTCCAGTACCCAAATGGTCAATAAGGCATGCCCTATCTGTAATGCATGTAATCAGTTTACCCATTTTCAAGTCATCTCCATGCAGATGGTAGAACACCTAAGAAGAAAAAGATAGGTCTGAAAGATACAACCTAAACAAGTATGGGCCTAGGATAGAGTCCTCTGGGACACCCTAACTGTAATTTTGAATTTCACCTGTCCAGTTGCTGTATGATACTTGCCATGTTCTATTTGTAAGCCATGCAGCTAGCCATTTTATCAAGAATACATCAGTATATAGTTGTTCTAATTTATTGAGCAGTGTTTTGTGCATGACCCTATCAAATGCTGAAGTTAAATGTGTATAAGTTGCATCAAAACACAATTTTTCATTCATAGCTGTTATTATATTCTTATAGAACATTATGTTACAGGTGGTAATAGATATATTTTCAACATATGCATGCTGATATATGGTTTCAAGTCCCAAACTTTCCAATTTTAACAATAATTTATCTAGTATAACCTTCCCCATTACTTTTCCATAACATGAAATTAAATTTACGGGTTTGTATGACTCTTGGTCTGCCCTACTCCTTTTTCAGGTTTATATGACTCTGGGCTTGCCCTACTCCCCTTTCCCTTAAATAAAATGTTATGTACTCACCATAAATAAAAAGTTATGTACTCACCATAACGTTCCATCTGTGTTGTCTATTTTCATTCTTCCTCAACTGTTGGGTTTGGATATGACCCTTGGATCCGACTGAGTTGTTCTTTCAAATCATAGGATTTTTGAACTCTCAGGCTCTTCCTTTTACCTATAATGCCCTACCAACCTAACATACATCAGATCTTGTTTTCTGCCTATAAGACTAACAGAGCAGTGAGAAACAGTAAAAGAATGGAATCTGGAGCTCAAACCAGGAGCAGAAGTTCCTCCAATACTCTTCAATCTCTCCAGAAGTAGAATGGGGGGGGGGGTAAGTGGGTGAGAAGCTGAGGAAAAATGAAAATGGACAACACCGATGGAATGTTATGGTGAGTACATAACATTTTTATCTGATGTTGTCCATTTTCATTTATTCCTCAACTGTTGAGACCGAGTCCCCATCTACTTAAATACTGGAAGGACTCTAAGAAAGGATATTCCAAAGCACTGCTTAGCCAAAGGCTAGTCTTCCAATAGAGATCAGACCCACTTTGTCAGCATTGATAGAGATCCGACCCACTTTGTAATGAGCAATAAAGATATGAGGATTAGCCCAAGTTGCAGCTGCACAAATAACATTCAAGGAAGTTCTGGACAAAGCTGATGAAGTTGCAACAAACTTGGTGGAGTGAAGTCTGGGAGGTTTTGGTAAAGGTAAGCCCACTATTTGATAAACAAAGGTAATACAATCCATTAGCCAATTGTTTGGACTTTCTCAGATCCTTAGATCTGTGAAGGTAGAAACATAATTGTTTGCCACATCTATCAATGTAACAAATACAGTACTCGTCTTTGTTTGAAAAATTCGGAAAGAATACTAGAAGATTAATGACCTGATTAATATTACAGTCAGAAACCATATTTGGTAAAAAGAACAGATTGGTCCATAGAAAAACCCTATCCTTGTGAAAAACTAAATAGGGAGGCTTAGAGGACAATGCTTGAAGTTCAGACATTACAGATGTAATAGCAACTAAGAAAACAGTTTTCCAGGTCAAAACTTTTAGATGAGATTTAGCCGAAGGCTCAAAGGGAGGTTGAGTCAAGGCTTGCAGTATGATGTTTAAACCCCAAGGAGGAGTAGGATCCTTTAAAGGAGGTCTAAGTAAAAAAGTTCCTCTTAGAAAGGCTTTACAAAGTTTAGAGGAAGCTACAGCAGAATTATTTACTCCCAGATAAAAGTTGGTAACGTCTTCTAATTGTACTCTAATAGTTGAGAAACAAGCACCTTCACTGAAAATTGTGGCTAAAAAGTAATTTGAAATCGGTGGTGAAAAGGGATCTATGTTTTTGCTTAGGGCCCAAAGAACAAATCTTTGACATTTACTCTTGTAAATATTTCTGGTGGAAGTTTTATGGGAAGATAATAAAATGTGACAGATGGGGGAGGAGAGCCTGGGCTGTCTAGCAGTCAATGGAACTGGAGAAACAATGTGGTCAAATTGAGATCTGTTACATCTCGGTGAGTCATGTCTGTTGGATGAGACGGGAGGTTGGAATGTTGGATCTAGAATCCATGGTGAATGTAGACGATGAGGTCAGAGGAAGGGAAACCATATATGAAGAGCCCAGTAAGGTGCATTGAGAATAGCCGGGCTCTTCAGTCAAGATGCTTTCTGTAAAAATTTTGGAATGAGGGGTAATGGGGGATAAGTGTAAAGGAGACCGGGGGGCCAAGCATAAATTAGTGCATCTCTCTGTGACTCCTCTAGTGGGAGGATCAGGGCAAAGAACCTGCTGCATTTGTTGTTGAGGGGAGAGGCAAACAGATCACAGCATGGTTGGCCCCATTGATGGAATATTCTCTCCACCACATTGATATTGACCTCGTGAGTCATCAAAATTGATCTTCTTAACTTGTCTGCAATCACACTAGATAGCCCCAAAATGTGTGTTACTTTCAGAAAGTGATTAAAAGAGATTCCCCATTGCCATGCCATCATAGCTTCTTGACAAAGACAGTAAGATCTGGTTTCCCCACATTTCATTGATGTACCAGACTACTAACATATTGCCCATCTAGATTGCAACAGTCCTGATTGGGAGAGTGTTTTGAAAGCCCTGTAATACTAGGAAGATAGCTCTCATCTATAGCACATTAATATGCGTCTTGGCCTCTTCAGGATACCATGTGCCTTGAACTATCCTTCCCAAGAAATGTCAACCCACCAGAGCTGAGAGCTGTCCATGGTCACTGTGGCCTTGGGTTGAGGGAGAACAAAAGGATGGCCTTTGTGGGGTTGAATGGAGTGGATCCACCATATAAGGTAATTCTTGCACGCTTGAGTAATTCTTTTTACAAAAGGAAAGAACAAATTACCAACAATAGTACTAAACAGAACTATAAAAAGTACAAGAAGGGGTAAAAAAAAAAAAGGCTACCAACAATGATATTGAGTGGTACTCAAGAAGGAAGAGAAAAGGCTGTTAGCAGAGAAAAAGAATCTTGCAATCTGGAAGAAGCAGTTGAGTTAGATCCAAGGGTCAGATCCGAACCCAACAGTTGAGGAAGAATGAAAATGGACAACATCAGATTACAGGTTTAATAAATGTATGCCTCAAATCTTGAGGAATCTCTCCTATTTATACAGCCTAGTAAATAACAGATATAATTTTATTTCCCTTTTTTAATTTCTCCAAATCATTTGGGTTTCTAATACCATGACAGGAATGGACCCCATTCCTAAGTCAAAGTACAATTAAAATTCATGAAATTAGTATTGTTTCTATCTCTGATGTCAGCCAAAAGTGCTCTTTGCAGCACCCGCAGTGTGCCCAGTAGTGACTCCTTCTGCAATTTGTATGGGGTTACATGTATTGGTAACATATCTAAATATGATTGTAGATTCTTTTTTATATAAGACCCATTGCTCCTATAACTATTGGAACTGTCTGGGTATCTTTCTTCCACATTGCTCTAATTTCTGCCTACAGATCTTGATATTTTATGACTTTGTGTCTCTCTCTCTCTCTAAGCAAAGCACTGTAGTCAATGGGTGTGGCAATTTCAATGATCAATGCTACTTTTGTTTTTTTTTTATGGATCACTATATCCGGTTTTCTAGCATCTGTCTTTTGAACTGTTGGTAATGGGTGATCCCATGTGATGTAAACCTCATCATTTTCTATGATGCTTTGCAGCTCATGTTTCCGGAGTTTTTCAGCCACTTTAATACCATAATGTTTGCACAATCCCCAGTGCAACAGTCTTGACACATTGTTATGCCTTTCATTATACAGTCCTGCCATTAGTGTGTCACAACCAGCAACTAGGTGTGCAATTGTTTCCAGTTCAGTTTTACCTATATTTGTCTATTTTTCCCACATGATCAATGGACTTTGTAAACCGGCGTGCACGTAGCCCACTATCTTGGGCCCCCAATATTAACCTTTCATCTCTTGGTTTGAATTTGCCTCTCCTTAACCATTGCTGCGTTTACTCCTGATTAGCATGAGATTCTTCCAGAAGTTTTCTATACTTGCAACTATATTTATGCATTTTCCACATTTCTTGCCTTCTCATCTGGTCCTTCACCTTATATTCTTTCTTTTGTTTTTTGGCACATTCAGTTGCTGCCTGATTTTTATCTACTTCTGGTTTGATTTCCACTCTTGCTTGACTGAGATATGCTTCTGGTTGATTAAGCAGAGATTTATTCTCCCCATGTTTCAAAACTTTTGCTACATTTGGGTTTTGTGAGGTCAGCAGCTATATGTAGAGCCCCACAATTGCCGATCTATACATGTAATGAATTTCAAGGAGGCCCATCCCTCCGTCAGAACGGGAAATATATAATCTTGGTATGCACTGATTTTTATAAATCATTTAGTGAGCATGAAGCATCCTTATTGCTTTCCTATCTAATCTATCCAACACATGTTAAGGCCAGTCAATCACTCCAAAACTGTAAGTTAGGACAAGAAGAGCAAATTGGTTTATAGCTTGGATTTTATTCCCAGATATCAACGCTGTTTTCAGGATTAATTTAAGTCTTCCAAATAATTCCTTACTGAGTTTTATTTGCATTTGTTCATGTTTTATTGTTGATCCTTCATCAATCCCCAAATACTCCCTCTTGCTCAAGTTCTTTTATATCACTTTCTTGTCCCAAACTGATGTTTACCTGGTGCTGCTGTTTTCCTGCTTTAAAGGTTGCTTCTGCACATTTATCAAGACCAAATGACATTCTTATATCATCTGAAAAAGTTTTGACAAGTTGTAGTTGTCCTTTCAGTTCTTTATCTCATGAGCTATACAGTTTTAAATCATTGACAAAGAGACAATACATCTTTACACTTTGTTGTTTTCTAGAAGCCAAAGTATAGCCATGGCCTAAGCTGTTAAGTAGACAGCTTAATGGGTTAAGTGCAAGTTAGATTAGCAGTAGTGACAGAGAGTCAGCCTGGAAAATTCCCCTTTGAATTTGTTATCCCTGGGATAATAATTTGTCCTTTATAATGGCTTAATTGCAAAGTGGTCTGCCACTGTTTTGTGGTCACTGTAATGTAGTAGATCAGTGTAGGGTGTATCTTATACATTTTTAAGCACCATTTTATCCATGAATTATAATGGTACTGTTAAGTTCATGCAGAAGTCTTCTCAGGCCATTATTACTAATTTCATCTCCTCCCTCTGCTTTGTATGGATCCAGTTTGCATAGTTCTTTTTCAATATGATCTAATTTGAAAACAAAAAAGAGCCACACTGCACAGGACCAAGACAAGCCAAGTTTAATGAAAACGTTTTAGTGCTTCTGTCAGATTATATCCAAAGACTTCATCAGAAATAATTAAACACAATACCTTCCAACATTTAAATACCCCTCTCTGGAGTCAGGGATATTATGGATGGCCCTTGGTTTGACTTAATAGAACTCAAAGAACTCAGGTGGCAAATTAGATTAAATGCCTGTGTACATCCTGGCTTGAACAAGAGTGTATCTATTGCTAGTGTCCTTAAACTACATTCTTATATAGTGTAAGTGGCTATATACAGGCACATTACACTATATTTGTATGTATGCATATGTATCAATATTTTTAATATTTGTTTTTAATAATCAGTTTTATTCAGTTATGTCTTTTTAACTTCACATCAACAGTTTTCTCAGTCAGATGACTGCTGAGAGGGGTATTTAAATGTTGGAAGGTATTGTGTTTAATTGTTTCTGATGAAGTCTTTCAATATAATCTGATGAAAGCGCTAAAACATTTTCATTACACTTGGCTTGTCTTGGTCCTGGTGCAGCTTGGCTCTTTTTTGTTTTCATTGTATGGTTCTTGGTTTGTGAACATGATCTAATTTGATTCGCGTTTATATCATGTTATCGAAAGATGAAAATAGCGAACGCTATTTCATCAGCCCCAAAACATCTAAACATGAAAATATTGACCATTCAGAACAGCAAATTTTTTCCCATGGAAAAAATTTGCTGCTCTGAAACACATACACACAACACAAGCACATCAAACAAACAGCAACCACACACATACACTTAAATTCCTACATCTAACGCTACACTAAACTAAACATACACTACTATCTACCCACTTACCTTAACCCAAACCCTAACCCTAAGGTCTGTCACTATCGCACACTCACCTAACCTGCGCCCTAACCCTAACTCACTTAAGCCGACCCTAACCCTAAAGTCTGTCACTATCGCACACACGCCTAACCCGCACCCTAACCCTAACTCACTTAACCCAGCCCTAACCCTAACGTGCAAACAATCGCACACTTACCTGAACCCAAACCGTAACTTTCCACCACAGCGCTAAGAATAGCGAAGCCACAGAAACGGCCAACCGAATTCTTTCCCGAGGAAAGAATTCACAGTTCTGCAGCTTCGCTATTCTTAGCGTTCGCTGAATAGTGTTCGATATCAGAACATTCAAAGTTTTAATACTTCAATGTTCTGATATAGACCCTTAGATTCCACTTCCTCTGCGGTTACCTGAATGTCACTAGAACAATGTATCACTCCCTTTGTGGAACCAAATTGCTTTACATAAGATTTTGTAAATATTTCTATAATCTGTTGCATCTGAGAATACATTTTAAAATTTACACAGTTTTCAATTTGTATGTCTTTACTCCTACCACATCATATGTATCTATACAATTGTTTTATATTATGTTCAATGTGATACTCAGAGGTAAACCTCAGGACTACAGGTTTAAGATATGTTGCAGTGCTAGATACAGTTTTTTTAATTCCCCCAATACCCTTCTTCATTTTCAAAATTATTGTCCAAAGATAAAAAATAAAAGCTTTTTGATTTTTTTTGACAACAGGTAGAAGTGTTTCCTGTTCTGAGCCTTTAACTTTTGGCTCATTATCTGGTTACCTTAGGCCACAGTGTATTCAGCATGTGTGCTTCCCTATGAGATGAGAGCTAGGCAAGTTACCCAAGGATCATTATTGCAGAAAGAACCCTTTGTTACCACCTCATAACACACAGCAGTGGAATTAAATCAGTTTAAACTGTGATCATACTTGCTTATATATGTCTGCTCTGAATGATTGCTATTATTCCCCTATCTAGCAACACTGTACCTCTCTGCTTTAGCTCTCATTTATCACTAACTGGCAAACAGTAACAAAACCTGGACATCTAGCAACAGGAGCAAAAATGCTGCTCTGTCATCACCAAACAGGCCTGAATGGCTCTCAAGCATCCAAGTTCACTATTCAGATTTCTCTTCCTTGTTTGCTTGTGCAGATAACAGGAATGCATCCTTTATACTCACATGATAACATTTTAAAGCATTACTATATATCATGTTTATTGATTTCCTGGCATAGTTACATACTGATGACTACTTTTGAAAAAACAAACAGTACTGGGGCCTAAACCATTTATTTTACAATTAAGTGACACTGGTACTGACATTTTTATGTCTATTAATAATGTTCATATCTAATCATATACTGAAAATATCCCATCATGGAGCTATGCCCACATCTCATCTAGAAATAAGTCCTTTCATTGCTGTAGAGTTGGGAGCCCTATGAACTGAAAACAGCCTGAGGCCCAAGGTACATTATCCACCACTGTTCATAAGGCATATCTTACGCAGCATGTACTCCAGAATTACTTATCAGGTTCTCTGTCAAACCTTCCTCACCATTTACTTAAAAATGGCAGACAACTTGGGAAAAGGCTTTAAGAGGTAAGCAGTGCCAGTGATGCAACAGGTAGCACCATCGCATTTGTTCTGGAAGACCAGAAGGCTATGAGATCTATTCCCACTCCAGGTAACTGGACTGCCGACATTGCATAGCCGTATTTAGGGGTGCTGCACTCTTGAGTATACTGCCCTTCAGATGAGGCATTAAACTGAGTTCCCATCTCCTTAAGTTGGTAGTTGTTCAGAAGTAAGTAAAAAAAAAAAAAAAAAAACCTGTGGAACCTATTTAAAATAGTAGGGAAAGTTCCCTGATGTGCTGACCAAATTTTTCCTAGTAGTATAAATATTGCCTTGTGTCTCCCCTGAAAAGAAGCCAATAGCCTACTTGGACTTACCTGGTCAACAACAGATAAATGAATAAACAGCTACTCCAAAATTGTGTTCCCAGGCAATAATACTTTCTTACGCATGAAAAAAAATGCCTTCCATTTCAGAGAAAATGGTGTTTGGATACTTCTACACTACTCGGTCATTTTCTTTTTTTTTTACTCAGCCAAAAAGACTTTGGATACTAGCAGACTATGCACTACAGCGCTATGACTTCATCCTCTATGTGACAGGACAAAGTTGTTTAAATAGATATTATGTTACTGCGGTGGTGATGCTGCGGTAGCGTTGTTGCCTCACAGTAAGACGTTGTCCTGTTCGATTCTCAGCTAGAGCGTCTTATGTGTGGAGACGTGCTTGAATGGGCGTACCTTCGTTGAAGGTTGTGCGTCAGGGCCGGTAACTCAGCACATAAAAATCTACTGCCAATCATTAGCGGACCGGAGTTCCGCTGTGGCGACCACAAACAGGGAAAAGCCAAAAGACACAAACAAACACTTTAATGAGTGCTGAGTATGCCCAACAATTTGACCCTATCCTATACACATTGAGATCTTATGTAGGTGAAGACATTGTAAACCACAGAACATAACCTTGTCTTAGCTGAAACATGGAACCTTTGATTTGAAATAATGTATAAATAAAGTGCAACACGGCACAGTAAAATGCAATCAAATGTTTAATCAACATTAAAGCTGCAAAACAGGTGGCATGAGGTTGGTGCTGTTAATGTTTATATAACTCAGTCATACCCGTCAGAAGGCAGTTAATGAGGTATCAGACTCCTGACTGCTGCGAGGCTTGACAGTAACTGCTTGGAGCTTTCAATCACAGGTTCATTTAACTATGTGACACACACATACAGACAGGCATAGTGTGGAATAACATTGTCTAAGACAGAAAATTGTTGCAATCCACATTTAGTACACTATACTGGAAATATTGCAGGCTGTTTGCTAGTAATTCTGAACATGTGCAACATTTCCATACCTGCATTAATATTTCTAAAATCAAGTGACTTTCAATACTTTAAAATTGCACAAGTAAAGTAGCTTTTTATCTTTCTTATTTTATTAATTTTTTTTCCTTACATTTAAGTTGCTTATATGTGGCACTGAATATCATAAATTCATTACTGTAATTAGGTAAGATTGTAGTAATAGCAATGTGTGCATGGGTGTACTCTGCCTTTTACATTTTGTAGGCTTGAATGAAACAAGGCAGCCCAAACAGCTAGTGCTACAGGCATAAAGCATAAGAGACTGTGATTCATGCTCTAAGTGTGAATTAATTAATTGTGTGTTAATGTCTCTTCATTCTTTATTTTCTCTTACAATACTTCAATTAGGGATCACTTAAAGTCAGGTAACCTGAAAGTAGCAGTAAATGCAGTGTGCATTTCTTCCTGGCACATGTCATATACTACTCATTATCTAATCATATCAATATGCATGGAAATGTTATTCTGAGTTATGAAAAGAGCTGGTTTGGACTTGTATGCTGCTTTTCAAAGTAAATATGACATGAAGTTACCTTGCATGCAGGGAAACAGTAAACAGTAAAATATATTATTTTTAATAGTTAAATCATTATAGTACACATGCTATCAATAACATACATTAGCATCATACCATCACAAGTTCATCAAACTATGAGACCCACACATGCACTTTTACATTTAAGTTGCTTACTTGCAAGTTATATTGATAACATTGAAAACTGGGATGGGATGACATTTAGCATATGGAGAAGTACAGTCTGATAGCTGGGGGGCTGAAATGGATTCCTTGTTTCAGTGGCCAGTCTAGTTGGGATGAGGAAAGACAGTGCAAATCAAATGGTTAATTCTGCTCTTTTGAACAAGACAGTTGACTTCAATTGAGCAGTTCTTTGGCTGACTGGAGTGCTTTGTTTGCTTTTCATGGAGCAGATGGGTTTTAGTCTCTTTTTTTGTTTCATTTATTGAGTTGCTGGAAACAACGGTGGCCACGATGGTGCAGATGTTAGCGCTGCCGCCTCACAGCAAGAGGTTCCCTGGTTTGATTCTCGGCTGGGGTGCCTTCTATGCGGAGTCTGCATGTCCTCCCTGTGGTCGTGTGGGTTTCCTCTGGTTGCTCCGGTTTCCTCCCACATCACAAAGACATGCAGTAGGTGGATTGGACACTCTAAATTGGCCCTAGGTGTGGTGTGTGTGTGTGTGTGTGTGTGTGTGTGTGTGTGTGTGTGTGTGTGTGTGTGTGTGTGTGTGTGCCTTCTGTAGAAGGTTGGGTGTCGGGCTGGCAACTCGACACCGTAAAAACTCCACTCCCAATCATGAGCAGACAGATGATCCGCTGTGGCGAACCCTAACCGGGAAAAGCCGAAAGAAGAAGAAGACAATTAGCACTGAATACCATAAATTCATTACTGCAATTAGGCAACATTGTTGTAATAGCAATGTTTGCATGGGTGAGGAAGGCTCACAAAAGTGCTGCTGAATCGACTCTAGAAAGTTGAGAATCTTTTTCAGTCTTCGTATTTATTGATAGGTTAACATACTAAGCAATTTTATTCCTTTTTGTTTTATAAGGTTATAATGTTTAAACTGCAAATGTAATTGGCTGGAAAGCACAAGTTTTTTTTTTTTTATTTGACTTGATTTTGATTTTCAGCCACAGTTTGCTGCACTTACGTTTAAGATTCTTTGGGTAGATTTGTTATCTTTATTTACATGCAATTGAAATGTAGCTGCTAAGTCTTTGGAAACAAGTAAAACTTGTTTAGCAAGGCAATGTTCTAGACTGCACTCCCCAGTGGTGATCCATCCCCTACTAATGGCACTACCCCTGAGGGCAGACATATCTTGAAGAATGCCTCCTCTCTGAACAGTTGAAATAAGTGCATGCTGTTACAAGCTTTAGCACATTATCTGAGCTGTGCTGATCTGCCTGTAAAGTGGTATTTACAAATAAAGAGATGTCTTCAGGCGAGAAGCAGCTTTGAGCATTCTACTTTCACTTTAACCACCTTTCTGTTGTGTGATACTGTAAATGATCTTTCCACCGCTATATTCTTTTGGAGAAAGTCGTACTTCAACAGGGACACTGCTATTTTTTTCCTGTAAGTCATGAGTTTTTAGACTGGTGAGGTTTATCACAGTTCTTTTTGTTTGAATTGCAAATCAGCATTCTCCTTTCATGACTGGACAAGTCAACATCTACCCGCCAATCTGTGTGCAACTGTTGACCTTCAATCAGCTTTACCTGAGCCACATGTAACCATGCCTCAAATGTGTTCATTATACATTCACAGTTCTTCATGCTTACTGGTGCACGTGTACCTGGCAATACACTCTGAGTTAGTGCGTCCCACAGGTGTTGTAAAGCTATGTCTTTTTGGTGCTTGATTCTTATTTAAAATCTTCTGTTTGATCATAGTTTGAAATCACATGCAAAGAAAACTGCTGATTTTAACATTTTAATGGTTACCTTAAACAATGTTAATTAAAATTAAACTTTTTCAGTTTTCTTTCACTTTTATCAACAGGATATGAAGACATCCATGTAGTTGAACAAATCACTCGTGCAGTATAACTGCTGTACACCTTGGTGTTAGAACAAAAGACTATCCCTATGTCTTCATTTGTTTGTATTTCCCAGTACCTGCTTTATCCTATTCAGGATCACAGATGAGCTTCAGCCTATGTCAACAAGCACTGGATGTTAGACAGAGAATTAATCATTGTTAGGGCCTATGCCAGTAAGCTCTGGATGTTAGGCAGCAATTAGTCCTTGTTAGGAAGCTAGTCCATTGCAGAACACACACACACACACACACACACACACACACACACACACACACACACACGCACACACACACACACACACACACACATACCAATATAACAACAGGCAAAATCTGTCTATCACAATAACCTTTAATTAACAAAATTGAGAATTTTTATCTATTCAGAATACAGACTTCTTCAGTATCAATAAATGTAGAAAGGCGTACTTCCTTACATAGTGAACAGTCATATGATGTGTTATGCAAATGCAACTGCTTAATATTCATTTGCATATCTTAACATGCAGGCTATAGAGATAGTGTCATTAGCACCTGGATGTTGGTCAGCATTCAAAGATATTTGCTAGAACAACTCCCGCCTCATTATCAAATTAGTCCAAACCTCACTTCTGGGGTTACCTTTAATCTATTCCCGTATAAAAAAAGACAAACTTATTAAAATCAGGGCACATTTCCACATGTATAGCCAAGGAATTGTTTATATCCTGCTTTGTAATAGCATAAATATGCTGATAAATCCTTACTTTGAGGCATTTCCAAGTTTTTTCTTATATACAACACTGAACAGGATAAACAGGTTGCCATATATAAACCTACATTGCTTGCATGACCCACACTTAAAGATATCAATTAAACCAAGGATTTTTTTCAAACCATGGGTGTCTTTGACTCTAAAAGCTGTCAAATTCAAGCCAGATTAAAAAAAAAGCCAAAGCACTTAAATGGATTCTTAATTTCAAGTCAGATTGTGAAGCTGGCCTGAATGAACATGTTTCTATTAAACCTATTTTAAAGTCTCGTAGATTGCAGAAAGTATAACTGTTTTTATAGTTTATTTTTTATTTTACATATTTAGATGTTTTTTGTGTATATTGCTGTTTACGTGCTTTGGCTTTTCTTAGACAGAATGCACTCCATTCACATACATTGCAGTACTTTTAGTGGTTATTTTGATCTAGGTCTGCTTATGTTATACTATTTAAAAAGAGTGTGTTGTGTGTTTTACTAAAGATTTGAAGAGGCTATATGCGAAAGCGCTCATCTGTTTTTATTTTTTTATATTAAAAGTTCATTTTCCATACAGTTTCCAGCTTTCTGTGGATTTTGGATTACTTGTTCCTTTGCTGCCTAGTTGGAACTGCAATTTTGGCTGCTGCTCTACTTGCCTGTGTTTGGAGTCAGTCTGTTTGACTTTTCTTAAACTTGTTGGGTATTTAAGCAGTCTTAATTCTCTTGGTACAACACCCCACTGAATACATTCAGCCAAATAAGAATTATCTAACTGGAGAGTTTCTCTTGTATGTCTCCCAGTTGTTGTTTAATCAATTTATTGTCAGTTCAGTGGTGATTATCAGTCCAGTCAAGTACTGGGTTAACTTTCAGCTAAGTCAATATCCTTGGGGCACAGATAACTTCTCCCCTGGTGTAAGCAACCCTGGAGGTTGGAAGTAGCTTATTCAAAATTAAGTCTTTTTCCTAATTACTCCATTAGGTAAATCATTTGAGGATGTGGCCACAGAATACTTGGCTTGTAGTACAGCACAGACCACATATTGAGACAACTGCATTAATACATTAGTCAGTCATGATGGTAAAGAAGAATTCAAAGGTCCAGAAACACCTACTTCTTCCATGGGGTGGCCATTACATGGGGTGGCCAGATGTATGTCCGTTATTACTAAACAGGTCATGTGAAGACATAGGATAGTTCAATCCACAAGAACATAGCTAATAAATCAGCATGTAGTTCAAAATCCCCTGAAAATGCTAGTCCACAGACAAATAAAACCCCTGGCAAAATTACCTAGTTTGTGGTTGAAGAGAGTCCAAAGACTGACCCACTTCTAAGGCTAATGGATGCTAAAATAAAATATAAAAATAAAATAAGACTGCAAGCTTCTGCCCCTTTGACTTGCAGTATATCAATCTAGTCCTGGAAGGTGAGGCCAAACTCTGTCTGAGTTTGGAAAAGAAGCAGTTAATTCCCTCAGTGTGGTAAGACTCTGGAATTTGCCTACTCTGCTCATCCTGCGTGTTTTTGTTGATTCTTTCAATAAAAACTCAGATTTGTGAATGAGTAAAGGCAAAAGAGCTGCGATCTCAGAGTTTTCGAGCTAAGCATGAAATGCCGTCCCACTGGCATGTCATTGCAAAGCTACTCCTTCCCAGTCCTTGATGGGTTATTTGTCATTTGGTACTAGCCGCATGCCTACATATCTATGCAAGCTGCAAAGACTTGAAACAAATAGTCAAACATAAAGTAAGAAAAGAAAGGGAACCAAACAGATTAAGAAGCAGTGCTCTACACAAGGCACACAAGTGCTTTGTGCATGGAAAGGAGTTTTACACTCTTTTGTGCTTACAAAGGACATGTCTATCTTTAAGTATGAAAAGGCAATACACTCTTTTGTATGCAAACATACTGTTGTCAAAATCTGACTGTGAAAACCATGTTTACAGACCCGCATACATTCAAAACTGCAGGCAGGAAGTGGTGCAAGCAGTTAGGTGCACATCCAAGAGAAGTGAAAAAAAAAAAAAAAAAAAGCCTGCATTTCATTCATCACCCACAAAGGGCAATGCTTTATTTTACAGCACAAAATAAAAAAATAAGAATAGTTAATTTAAGTGGGAGATGTAGAGACTCCGTTGAACACAACATAGTAAAGCTGTACTAACTGCAGCAAAAATTGTTTCTATAAAATTATACAAATTTTAGAGAATTGTTTCTATAAAATTACACAAAATTTACATTGTTTGCATTAGTACACAAGAACAAAGTATCACATACTGAATTAGAAAAGCAATAATGGGGGTGGAAGAGTCACTTTAAAGGACAAAGACTAGAGAAGAAGGAGGTCACGTGATTATTCTTCATTAAACATAACATAATTTCAGTCCTATACCTAGGTTTAAGATACATTCTTACATAATTTTACAGCTCTAATGTTAGTTATGAAAGAAATATTTACGTACTTCTAAGTTAGTTTAGGATTACTTTATATCTGTACAGAGGGAAATGAGAATTATTGTTTGTGCAAAGTTTTACCTTGCATGGTATGGGTGACGTACCATCCTGTCTCTTCCTACTCTCATATCCTCTTCCTGAAACAAAATAAGGTGGTACACCAGCAACACAGAAGGTAACATGCCAGGTTTCTTTAGGTTACAAATGAGCTTCTGGACACAAAGCAATGGCAATATTCTACAGTTTTCAAACAACGAAGCCTCACAGACCCCTCTTACAAAATGGTTTCTAATAAGGTCCCACTGGGCCCACATTTTCATTCAGTCTGACTAGAGAACACAGTTACCTCAGGCATTAAACTGCATACTAGACAGTAACAGAGCAGTCTGCCAACATGAAAAACACAAAACACCAAAGCAAGTCATATACCATAGTTGGCTCCAGGCTTTAACAATGAAACATTCAAGAAAGTTAGCTGGTGTTAGCTAAGACTTTTCATGTTGTTTTAGGAAATCTTAAAAAAAAAATAGGTTATACAGCCCAGAGCAGTAAATATATTTAAAAATCAGAAGCGATAGATAAGAGCCATATATTTATTTTAATCCATTATGTATTTATCGATCTAGAACTCTGCTAATTAAACTCCAGCAGTAAGTCATGCATACCAGAAGAGGACTAAAAAAACTGGATTAAGACCCCCTCATAAAATCGCATTAACCAAGGAGTTTAAAACCAAAATGAGGGAAAATGGTAGGTACTGCATAAAAGTGGGGAGGAAATACAATAATCTGATTATATGACTGAGGAAGAAAAGACAGATAAGTTCTTCTACAAAACAGATAACACTGCTTTGTTAGATTTAAAAAACAAAGATTCCTAGTTTGAAATATCAATGGTCATTAAACCACATTACAAAACACTGAAGATGAAACATCAGACTTTTAAAATACTGAAAAGGACAGAAATAGAACCAAAACAGCGATAATAAGTTTAACCACGCATCCCCCAAGTCTAAGAAAAAGTCTGCACACTCTCAGGAATAGGGAATATCCTTTTTTGAAAGATGCATGGCCACTCAGAATAAATTTTGGCATTGCAATTGTTAGTCTTATGTAATCAGCTTTGTGTAATAGGATTTAACAGCTATCAACATTCACTCAGAGTAAAACCCAGGCACACATACAGGTTGGTTTTTAAGGACAGGAGTGCAGGAACCTTGCTTTTCATCTCTCAGTTAATACTTTTGGCTGATATTATGACTTACTTTTTAAGGCTATAATCTGTAAATGAGTTACATCTATTAGAATTGGGTTTGGTTCCCACAACCTATATTTGCATAGTATTTGACTGTTAGCAGCTATACCGTCTGACCAAGATTCAAATGTCACCTGGGAACAGGGATACTTGTATCTGTTGTGTTTAACTTACTTAAACACTAAACAGATACCTTTAGTTTCAGCAAGTCAGATAGGGAAATTCAACTCTGCAGTGGGTTAACCAGACATTAACAGCTATTTCACATTTTAATATAGTGTAATAATAAATAAAAGTCAGCTACAGAGTAACAGAATCTACAGCGACGGATGCACTAGTCAGTACAGCAATACCAAAAGTCACATTTACCAAGGAGTATCACTGCTAATTAACTATATCATTTTGGAGTGCACAGCATTGATGCTGTATGCATATTGTGTATACTGCATATATAGATTCATGGGCAGACATGATCTGTATAATGTTTCTTCAACATACGCTCAATGAACGACACTGCTCACCAAAAAAAGTAGACAGTGTACCATTCAACTGTTTAACTCACTACAGCCTAGTGATGCCTCCAGGTGTTTCTGAAGTTACCTCCTACTGACCCCTCCAGATGTCAAATATTACTTATTCATATTTGCATTAACAATTCCAAAACCATACTACATACAAGGTAATAACAGATGTCATCTTAAAGCTTACATGATGGCAAACACAACTGTATTGATATTTGACCTCTGTGTAGTGCAACTAAAGAAATATTAAATATTATTTATTTATATGTACTGAAATAATGTTCATATTTTGCTGATCTCAACAATTAAGTGAGATAGACAGAACTGCTTAGCCTTATAGGAACAGTTACAGCTGCATAAAGAAAATGCTGATGGCAGTATGTTTTGCTTGAATGGTTACTGAGATATTGTAAGCCTTTTATACATTAAAAATCATACTTACTGCATTTACTGTGGCTTATAAAATCCAATTTAAGACATAACTGAATGAATGAAACTGCTGTAAAAAATTCTATTGTGCTGAATAGTTTGCTGTTTACATGTTTTAATAACACTTATGGTTCTAGAGAAATGAGCATTTGTCTGAACTGTGAGGCAACAGCTTTATTTTATTTAATGACTCAGGCCACACCTATTGGAGGTTAGAATATAAACTCAAAAAAGCTCCACAGGAGGTAATGAGCTCATAAGTATGATGTTAAGAAGGAATTACAAAGTGCAAGAAAAAAATACTCTGCCTTGGATTTTCCAGACATTTGATTGGATAACAGTTATAGACAGAAATTAAAGAAGGAACCATATTTGGTATACTGAAGCCATTGCAGGTACAGAGGAAGCAAACTTCTAAAACTCATGGTGTTAAAAAGAAGTTATGTTCTTATCATAACATTCCATCTGTATTGCCCATTTTAATTCATCCTCAACATATGGGACTCAGATCCGACCTGGCTCCTTCATTAAACAACCCAACTAGAAAATCAAGGACTGCATATATAGGAGCTGTAGAGAGAGCTACGTGATTCTGCTTCACTCAATAAACAAATCATTTTCATTTGTACAGTTTTCTGGTGGATGGTAATAAAATGGAATGTACTGGGGAAGAAATCATAGGTTGCCTGGCCATTAATGGAATTGGAGAAATAATGCAGTCAGTTTGAGGTTTGAAATGTCTGGGTGAATCAGTCCTGTCAGATGGGACAGAAGGTCTAGAGTTGGTTTCAGAATCCAAGGTGGTGACAAAAGATAAGGCTAAAGAAAGGGGAACCACACTTGTTGAGGCCAGTAAGGTGCAATAAGGATGACTTTGCTCTTCAATCTGGCTGCTTTCTGTAGAAATTTGGGGATCGAGGGAGAAGAGCAATCCTCAGTCGCTCTCCCATTGGGGGGACTAGGACAAAGAATCTGCTGCACTCGTTGTTTATGGGAGATGCAAAGAGATCAAAGCAAGGCTGACTCCTTTGACAGAAAATCATTTCTGCCACCTTGTGGTTGAGGGACCCCTTGTGAGGTAACAAGATCGACCTGCTGAGTTTGTCTGCTATCACATTGGACTTCCCCGGAATGTGGTCTGCCACCAAAAAGCAATTGGAGGCTATCAGCCACTGCCACACTCTAAGAGCTTCTTGACACAGGGGGTAAGAGCTGGTTCCTCCTTTTTTGATGAGATACCAAACTAGTGACATATTGCTTGTTTGAACTGCAATTGTCCCGAGAGGGAGAGAGTCTTGGAGTGCTTGCAATGCAAGAAGCACTGCTCTCACTTCTAGAACCTTACTACGCAGATTGGCTTCTTTGGGGGACCAAGTGCCTTGAACGGTCTTTCCCAGATAATGCCCTCCCCCAATCTTAGAAGTGTCTGTGGTCACTCTGGCCTTGGGCTAAGGAAGTATTAATGATTGACCTTGTTGGGCCTGGCAAGACTGCGTCCACCATGAGAGGTAACTCTTGCATATTTGGATCACTCTTTTCTTTGCAGAGATAGGGTGATTGAAAAAAGACCACTGTAGGTGTGGCATCCATTGTAAAGTCTCATGTGATACCTTGCCAGGGGCAGACATTGAACCCAGAGCCTGAAGAACTTTTCTGGCTGAAATCTTCTTACTGCATATGATCAAAATTGACTTGGTTTCTGATAGTCTGTACTCATGATAATGGAAGGGACACAACCATGGATTGTGTGCTGATGGTTGTCCCTATGAATTCCAGCTTCTGGGTGGGTTGCAAGCACGATTTGTTGGGATTTATGGTGATTCCAAGAATTAAGCAAGTTCTTAGTACCTGGTCTCTTGTTTGTACCAGATGATGCCTGGTTGGGGCAGTGATGAGCCAGTCATCTAAATATAGGGAAAACCCAGATTCCCCACAGCCTTAGATGTGCCGCTACCACTGCTATGCATTTAGTAAGCACCCTGCAGGCTGTGGTGAGACCAAAGGGCAGCACTCTGAATTGATACTGACTGGCTCCCACTTGGAAGTGCAAGAACCTCCTGGACTGTCTGTTCATCTTTATGTGATAGTACGCATCCTGGAGCTGTATAAAGCACATCCAGTCATCCTGTCCCAGAAAGGATAGGCTGGACTGTACTGTGACCATCCAGAACTTGGTGTGTGTGACCGACTTGTTTAGTGCACTGAAATCCAAAATTAGTCTCCAGTCCCCTGTTTTCTTTGGAACCAAAAATAACCTTGAGTAAGTTCCAGATCCTTTTTAGTCTGTGGGACCTCTTAGATGACTCTTTTTGCAAGCAAGTGCTGAATTTGTTGAGTTGCTGGCTCCCTCTGACTGGATGGAACATCGGGGAGCTTTGTTATCAGTGGGAGCAGAAGGAAAAATGTTATAGTATATCTGCTGGTAATAATCCTCTGCACCCAAGTATCATTTGTTATGTTTAGCCAGGCCATTTAGTGCAGGGAAAGTCGACCCCTGACTGCCTCCAGAGGAAGACAACCGGGCCTCCTTTCAGGTGCGCTGATGAGGCTTGTCAAAGGATGTATCTATGGACCCTGTATTCTGTGCGCCTCCTCTGCTATAAGGCCAGTTTCTGCCATTTCCCCTCTGTCTCTGAGAGAACCAGTTCCACATGTGTCTTGGAATGGATCTTGAGCTTTTTTGAACCACATTTTATGACCTCCCCATTGATTCCTTGAAAAGGTTCATCGAAAAAATAGAAGTTATGTTCTTACCATAACGTTCCATGTTAGTTGTCTTCTTCTCGCCTTCTTCTTGCTGGATGGGTTCGGAGCCGACCTCGGCTCCGACTCGGCCACTCTAAAGCTCGAGAGTTGGTTCCACCGGCTCGAGGCTCCCCTTATATCCCACAATGCTAGGCGAGAGTTACCTCAGATCTCGTTTGTAAGCTAACCCCAGCTTATGATAGTAACAGTATATAACAGAATAACTATAAACAGAGTCCACCTCTAACAACAGGGAGAAGAAGGGTGACCTACATCCTGAAACAAGAAATATGCATAATAGCATATGGCTAAGAAAGAGGTGGTAGAAAGAGAGGTCACGATCACAACTCCTCTAGGTCTGTCCAGGCCAGGGGAAGGAGGGTGGGGCCAAGAAGAAGGCGAGAAGAAGACAACTAACATGGAACGTTATGGTAAGAACATAACTTCTATATGTTAAGTTGTCTATCTCGCCTTCATTCTTGCTGGATGGGACGCGTCCCTAGCACCTTGTCCCGGGTGGCCTAACGGAACAGACTCCTGAGAACAGTGGAACCAAAATTAGCTCTGTGCCTAGAAGCTAAATCCAACTTATAATGGGAAATAAAAGTGTGAGGAGTAGCCCAAGTAGCCGCTGCACAAATGGTGTCAATAGGCAGTCTGTCTTGGAAGGCTAGAGAAGTAGCCAAAGCTCTGGTGGAATGGGCTTTAGGTTTATTAGGCAGTTTTGGTGTCTAATCTCATAAACAAGGGTAATCAGAGATGTTAGCCATCTGGATAAAGATACCTTTGAAACTGGAAGTCCCTTTCTGCTTTCCGCATAGGAGACAAACAGCTGATCAGATTTTCTGAATTGTTTCGTCCTGTCCAAGTAGTACCTTAATTGACGATGAACATCCAGGCAGTGTAATTTTTGTTCAGACCTATTTGAATACTCGGGAAAAAGACAGGGAGGTCAATGCACTGGTTTAGGTTTGATGTTGAAACCACCTTAGGCCAAAAGGGCGGGTTAGTTCGTAAGGAAACTCTGTCCTTATGGAACACAAGGTAAGGAGAACGACAACTGAGTGCTTGAAGTTCTGAAATTCTTCTAGCTGATGTGATAGCCACCAGAAAGAGAGTTTTCCAGGATAATAACTTTAAGGAACATGAAGCTGCAGGTTCGAAAGGGGAAATAATCAAAGAAGCAAGAACTAAATTTAGGTCCCAAGGAGAAGGAGGATTTCTTACAGGAGGTCTGAGAAGAAAAACTCCTTTCAAAAAGGCTTTGCAGAGTTTGTGGGACATTAGGGCGATTCAGAAATACCCACATGGAAATTAGAAATAGCTGCCAATTGAACCTTAAGAGTAGATGGAGATGAACCTGCATGGAAGAGTTCAGCAAGAAAATCAAGGACTAGTTGGATGGAAGCGGTGAAAGGATCTATGTCCTTTCCTTGTGCCCAATATGAAAAGCGTTTCCACTTACTCAAATAAATCTTTCGAGTGGAAGATTTATGGGAAGCTATCAAAATATCTCTAACAGAGTGAGATAATTGAGGAAGCCTGGCTACGGTTGGAAGTGGAGGAACCAAGCAGTGAGGTTCAGAGAGGGAGGGAGCGATGAAACTGACCCGACTGATGGATCAAAAGATCTGGAACTAGGTCCAGATTCCACGGTCGCTCAAAAGAAATCGATGTAGAAAGGGGAACCACACTTGTCGAGGCCAGTAAGGAGCAATGAGGATCAATGAGGCCTTCTGAGTGATAGCTTTCTGTATTACTTGAGAGATCAGTGGGAAAGGAGGAAATGCATACAGAAGTCCCCGGGGCCAAACTTGGACTAGCGTCCCTGCTGGGTTGGCCTGGTAAAGGGAATAGAGTGAAGTATTCTCTGCACTTGCTGTTTTGGGGAGTAGCAAAAAGATCGCAGCAAGGCTGACCCCACTTGAGAAAAATCTCTCTCACTACAGAGTCTTTCAGAGACCACTCGTGAGGCATGAGAATAGCTCTGCTCAACTTGTCCGCAATGTGATTGGACTTCCCGCGGATGTGCGTTGCTATCAGAAAACGCTGAGAAGAAATCGCCCATTGCCACAGTCTGAGTGCTTCTCGACACAGGGGTATGATCTGGTTCCGCCTTGTTTGTTGATGTACCACACTACAGACATATTGTCTGTCTGGATTGCAATCGTTCCCAAGGGAAGAGAGTCTTGAAGGGCCTGCAACGCTAAAAGCACTGCTCTCATCTCCAGAACATTTATGTGCAAGTGGCATTCGTTTGGTTGCCATGTGCCCTGGACTGTCCTGCCCTGATAATGCCCCCCCCCACCCGATCAGGGAGGCATCCGTTGTCAGAGTAGCAACCGGAGGAGGTGGAACAAATGGTCTCCCCAACAGGAGCTGGGGGGAAGACATCCACCACATGAGATGCTTTGCACGCTTGCGTGATCATAATGGTGTGAGACATTGGAAGTTCCTGGTATGACCATTGAGAAAAGAGCATCCACTGAAGGATCCGCATGTGGTATCTGGCCAATGGGAGAAGAGGTATGGCCGCTGCCATAATTCCCAACACCTTTAGAACTAACCTGGCTTTGGCTCTGTTGTTGTTGAGAAGAAGTGACACCAATTTTGAATGTCTGATATCCTTTGGTTCGTTAGTGTTGCAGACATGTTTACAGTATCTAAATTTGCCTATGTAGGTAATAGTGCGACAAGGCGACAAAACAGACTTTTCGCAATTTATTGAGATACCCAGTTTTGACAGACGCGAAAAGTGTAATCTCTGGCCATCAGAAGGAGATGCTTGGTGGGAGCTGTGAGGAGCCAGTCGTCCAAATATGGAAACACCTGGAATCCTTGTCGTCTCAGGTGAGAAGCTACCACTGCCATGCATTTGGTAAACACCGGGGCAGTGGTGAGACCAAAGGGCAGGGCCCTGAATTGAAAATGACTGGTTCCCAGCCTGAAGCGGAGGCAGCTTCTGGAGCGCCTGCTCCATTTTATGTGATAGTACGCGTCCTGAAGGTCTATAGAGCACATCCAGTTTCCTTTTCCCAATAGGGGAAGAATGGATTGCAGCGTGACCATCCGAAATCTTGTTTTCTTGACCGATCTGTTCAAGATACTGAGATCCAAAATTGGTCTCCAGTCCCCTGTTTTCTTTGGAACTAAAAAGAACCTTGAGTAGATTCCGGATCCTAGTTGGTCTGCTGGCACTGGCTGAATAGCTCTTTTTGCAAGCAGTTTTGAAATTTCCAAAGCTGCTATATCCCTTTGAGCGGGTGGAACATCTGGAAGGGATTTTTTTGATTGACTTGGAAAACGAAGAAAGGGAATAGAATAACCTTCGGAAATGATGGACTGTACCCATTTGTCCTTTGTCAGGGATAGCCAGGCTTCTGGGTACAGTGACAATCTTCCCCCGACTGCCTCCGAAGATGGGCAGTCGGGCAACACCTCAGGGATGCTGAAAAGGCTTATCGGAAGACGTTTCTCGATTGCCCTGGTTCTGCGGACCCCCTCTGCCTCTAGGGCGACGTCTACCATTGTTGTTCCCCTCTGCCTCTGGCGGGGAACCGACTCTGTGCGTCAGGCGAAGTCCCTTTAGATTGTTTACGGAACCACATCTTTCCCCCCTTCTGGCCTTTGGGGTAAGGCCTAGAAGGAGTGGAAAAACGGACTCCGACGGCAGAAAGGGTCTTGCCATCCGTCTCGCACCTAGTCAGGGTTTCTTTCACTTGTGGACCAAAAAGGGATGATCCATCAAAAGGGGAGTTTGTGAAAGACGTCTTGAAAGGTTCCGCAAAATTGCATAGCCGCATCCAGGCGTGCCTACGTAAGGCTACCCCTGTTCCTGCGGCTCTGCTCGCTCCATCGGCCGCATAAGAGAGGAGGCATGGAGGAGTTGGAAATAGAATTAAGGATAGCCAGCTGCGTGTTCATTTTTTCTTGGAAACCCGCAGCTGTAGGGTCCTTTAGCATTTCACTCGCTTCTTTGATCAAGTCTCTTTGAAGACGAGTGAAATGGCACAGGTAATTCAGCGAACGCATAGTAAATGTCGCTGAGGAGAACATCCGCTTCCCGTACCTATCCATGGACCTAGATTCCTTGTTAGGTGGATGGACAGGCACTGAAGGATCAGCCAGTTCCTTCTTTGTGGCGGCAGCTACCACCATAGCATCCACAGAGACTCCTTTTGATAAAAATTCCTTGTCTGCTGGAGCTGTGATGAATTTGGAGGGTCTCCTGGGAGTGGGGTCCACTGAATCAGGAGCCGTCCATGCCTTTTTTGCAACCACCTGCATGAGGGGGTCGAAAGGGACACCCAGGAGGTGGAAGGACGAGAGCCAAACGCCTCAAGATACACAGATTCGTCCTCCGAAGGGTTGAGGGCTGGCCAATTTCCCCTCTGTTTAAGGATCTCTAGTATGTCTGCAAAGGAGACATCTTCAGAAGGGGAACGGGGGGAACCCTCAGAATCATCCAGATCTGTGTCGGACGTGATAGACTCAGGTGAGTCAATGTGCTTCCTCTTGCACTTCCTCTTCCGAGGGGGCTCTTCTGCCAAATCAGGAGAGGCCTCGGAAGAGGATGAAATCCCCACAGGGGGCTCCTGAGGAGTTGGCTCTCTGCGGTCCGGGATGAGGGAGTGAGTCGACTTACCCTGAGGCAGCATAGAGGGAGGGGCTGACGGAGCCGACTGTGGAGTAGAGCCAGGCTCTAACACACTCCGCATGACCTCGAAAGCACCCCTGTCAGGCAGAGCCAGAGGTCCCCGCTCCGAGGAGCTTAAGACCCCTCGGCACCGACAGTGATGGCTCGAGGCGATGTCGGAGCCGAACTCACCAGCGCCGAAGCACCGAGAGGGAGAGGGGGGTCGGACAAGGGTCCGTCGGAGCCGACGAGGGAAGTCCGGCGCCGAGATTCCTCCATGGAAGAAAACGGAGCCGACGACGGAGCCGAAGACAATTGTCTCGGCTCCGAGGTGACCACAGTCTCAGTTCCGACACGACCCGGCTCCGAGCTCAAGAGAGTCGAAGGAGGAAGGAGTTGATGGACCGGGACAGGCACCGACTGATGAGTCGGGCTCTGAAGCATCTGGGCCAGTGCCTCAGACTTAAGTAGTCGACTCACCACCCTCTGAAGGTCATGATCGGACAACCTCGAAGACCTAGAGGAATGAGACCTTTGGCTCCGTTCAGACAGCAGGGGAGAACCTGGAGCCGAATGACCGGAGCCAAGAGAAGGTGACCTAGACCTCTTTCTGGTTGTCGGCTCCGAAGATCTTGTCGGAGCCGACACCGGTACCTCGATAACCTCGGCTCCGGCGGAGCGAGGAGCCACAGAAACTGTGGACTGAGTCTTATCGGCTCCAGCCGGAGCCGACAAAGGCAAAGGTTGAACAACCTGAGGTCTCGGCTCAGAAGCCGGAGCCGAAGACCTCGATGCCTTGGAGGGTTTCCCTGTTGAGACAGACAGGGAATCCTCAGGCTTCAACAAGCCTCTCAAAATGAGCTTGTTTTTCCTTTCCTGCAGGACCCTGGGGCTGAAGCCATGGCAGACAGCACAGGAGTCCTGCAGGTGCAAAGGCCCCAGACAATAGACACAAGAAGTGTGAGCGTCTGTCAGAGACATTTTCTGACAGCACGCATCACACTTCTTGAATCCGGAGACCTTTGCTTCCTTAGACATAGCCTAACTGGTGAACACAAACACACACTCAAACACACCAGTTATACCCTGTCAGAAATTTTACTTTAGTAGAAATACTAAAAAAATAAAGTACAATAAGTACAATAAACAGTAGCTTAAACTACACAAACACTCCCTAGGGAAGGGAAGGCCCAAGGCCCAAGGGAAAAACTAAAAGTTCTTTCAAAGAAAGAAACGGGAAAATATTAGTTCGGGGATAAAGTACACTGAACTACACTAATAGGACAATAATTAAACTAAAAAAGGGGAAACAGAGTGACTTTTAATAGAAAAAAGCTTAAACTCACCAGGAACCGGTAGAACAACCAACCTCGAAGCTGTAGCGGCAAACGAGATCTGAGGTAACTCTCGCCTAGCATTGTGGGATATAAGGGGAGCCTCGAGCCGGTGGAACCAACTCTCGAGCTTTAGAGTGGCCGAGTCGGAGCCGAGGTCGGCTCCGAACCCATCCAGCAAGAATGAAGGCGAGATAGACAACTTAACATCATACTCTAATGGCAGACAAAGTCTTTCCATCTTTCTCCCACTTGGAAAGTGTTTCTATCACCGTGGGTCCAAAAAGTGAAGATCTGTCAAATGCAGCATTGACAAAAGAAGATTTGAAAGGCTCCACAAAATCAAACAGATGCATCCAGGCATGTCTCCTGATGGAAATTCCTGAACCTGCCATCCGCAAGGCACCTTCTGTTACATTGGAGATGAGCCTCATGGACGAGTTCACAATCAATTGCAAGGTAGTCAGCTGAGGGGCCACAGATGCTTGGGCTCCTTCAGTAGTGGTCCTTACTAATGAGTTGTAAAGTTTATTGAGTAGATCCCTTTGCAATCTCATGAAATCAGCTAGTTAATTCGGTGAAGGTATGACAAAAGACACTGAAGCATATATTCACTTCCCAGACCTGTCAATCACCCTAGACTCCCTATAGGGGGGTGAACAGAACTCTCCTCAGCTAGTTCCTTTTTGGCGGCCTCCACCACAACCCTTACTCCAATACTGCCTTTCTACTGGAGGTGTCATAATTCTATCTGGTCTCTTCATGATGGGCTTGGTCGAGTCAGGTTCCTTCCAAGCCTTTCAATAAATTAAATCCACCAATTTGTCAGCCATTGGGGCTACCCAAGAGGTAGATGGGCGAGTCCTAAAAACTTCCAGATATACTGACTCTTCAAGAGATGAGTTCTGGATAGACCAGCCACCCTTTTGCTTTAGTAGTTCAAAGATGTCTCTGAAGGAGACGTCATCAGGAGGTGATTTGGAACACCCCTCTTCCTCATCAAAGTCAGTATCAGTGGTGAGAGACTCTTGGGGTGAGTCCAGGTGTTTCCTCTTACACTCTCGTACCCTAGGGATCTCCTCAGTGGGATGGTCTGGGGAAGTATTGGAAGAGGTAAGACTCCCAGACTGGGTAGACTGGGAGCTCTGGACCAGCTGTCCCATTAGCGTAGAATGTTGAGGATCACGTGACAAAGTCAGTTGGGTGATAAAGGGTGGAGCCGAGAGGGAAGGACTCACCTGATCTGCAGGTACAGAGAAGACCCTCTTCACCATCTCAAAGGCTGTTCTCCCCAGGGAGGACGAGACTAACAAAGCATTGCGAGGGAGTCCCTGGTCGGCCAGCACCCCCCTCTCTGCAGGCTGTACACCCAAGGAGGAAGCCAGAGCCAAACTATCAAAAGCTGAAGCTCTGAGAGAGAGTGAAGGTTCCAAGAACCTCGGAGACAACTGAACCACCTCAGATCCGATGTGGTAGCCTTGGCTCCGAGAGCCATCTGGATCCAAAAAGGTTACAGCCGATGAACTCAGAGTCACTGTTGGAACTGAAGAAACCATCTTCTTCTGATCCAAAACATATGGGCCGAAGCACTCGGACCCGATAACTCTGATCCCACATGTCAAGTCAGAGGAGGAATAGATGGTGGTGGAAGTCCCAGATCTGACTTGGTAGGAACTATAAGGGTACCCTTCAGAAGTTGTTCCATGACCAGTTCCCTCACCACCCTTGACACATTTGTCTCATTAAGACTTTTGGAAGTGCAGGAGGACACAACAGATGATGGCCTAGAGCACCTCTTCAGAAAGGGAGAGGGCACCCTAGATGGTATTGGATCCAATGATGGTGAGTAGACAGTCATAGGAAGGAGTTTTGGATCGGATGACTTTGGACCAGAAATCATCTTCATCTTAGGATCTGGGGATACCATTTTCATCAGATCTGAAGATTTATGAAGCATCGGTTAAGTCAGATCCAACCTCTTGGGTTCCAAAGAGGATGAAGCCTCAGCTGATCTGAACCACTTTGTATGGTCCCTCGGCTTTAACGAAGTTGACGATTGGACCCCAGAGATGGCTTGGGAGAAGGTGGAGGGTAACATCCCTTCCAAAATTAACTTATTTTTCCTTTCTGAGAGAGCCCTAGGATTGAAGGCCTCACAGATGTCATACTACCTATTTAAATATTCAGGTCTCAAACAGCATACACACAAGGAATGCTTATCCAAAAAAGGCATGTTGTGTCCACATTTAGTACATTTTTTAAATCCTTTCTCTGACATTTTCCTGCTGAGAAAGTAATTGACAGTTCTAGACAGCACCGTCACTAGAAGAATCACACTCACACACACTCACACACACGCTAGAGATAGAAAGATAACTACAAGGGCAGGGAAGAAAGTTTTTACATAAATTTGGCAGTTCAGATTAGATAGCTCGATTTTTTTTTGTTATATACGAGGCAGGGGGAAAAGTGTACCACAGAAAAATGGTACCTAGAAAGAGAAATTTTATCTATAGGTAGAAATACACAGAAAAAGATGCACTAGAGAGAAAAATAAAGGTTTTCAAAAGGTTTATCTCACTGAAAATGACAAAACTCGAGAGCAGTCAGCAACCATGTCTGCACATGAAGAGTGGCAAACAAGATCTGAAGGGAATGGGGACAAGGACATTGTGGGTAGGGAAGAGCTTGAGAGTATGTACACTTCCACGAGCTGAAATGGCGGCTCAGTCGGATCTGAGGGTTGAATCTGAGTCTTATATGTTGAGGAAGAATGAAAACTGACAACATCAGATCTGTAATTTCACATGCCTAGATGCTTTGTTAATTACATAAAATGATGATAGACAGCAGTTATGGAACCAGGTCAATAATGTCATAGAGCTAGTTACTAGAAAACTATCTTAGATCTGGCTCAGCACTCAAATATGCACTTACCGGCAAGATAGAAACCTTTGGGAAATTGTGTAGTGTTTCCCATTCTCGTTTTATATACTCAAGTGATCCCACAAACACAATGTGTTTAAGTTCATGGTAATGGAAATTGCTGGCTCGTAAGGGCATCACTAAGTTACGTAGTCCAATCAGAGCTGATTTGACATCTCCAAATATACAGACAACAACATGGCCACTTAAAACAGTCATTGCTGCTTCACTTCGTGTCTAAGAGAGGTAAAAACACAAGGTACACTGATAAGAGTAATTATACATATTCATGCAATAGAAACAAAATTATGCCAGAAAAGCACTATATCATCTATTATCTTTTATCATATCATCCCTGTTAACATCAAAGATTGAAACAATACTAATTTCATGAACTTTAATCGTACTTTGACTTAGGAATGGGGTCCATTCCCGTCATGGTATTAGAAATCCAAAAAACTTAGAGAAATTAAAAAAAGAATTAAACAGGAATTGTGCAAACATTATGCTATTAAAGTTGCCAAAAAACACTGTAAACATGAGCCACAAAGCATCATAGAAAATGAAGAAGTCTACATCACATGGGATCATCCATTACCAACAGTTCAAAAGATAGATGCTAGAAAACCAGATATAGTTGTCCAAGAAAAGAAGACAAGAGTAGCATTGATCATTGAAATTGCCACACCCAGTGACTATAGTGTCACAAGGTCATTAAATATCAGGATCTGCAGGCAGAAACAAAAGCAATGTGGAAAAAAATACCCAGACAGTTCCAATACTAGTAGGAGCAACAGGTCTTATAAAAAAGAATTTACAATCGTATTTAGATAGGTTCATAGGTAGGTAGGTAGGTACTAGGCTATCTGCCTGAGGGCATTTATAAGCCTAGCCAGAGTGTGTCGGCTTTCGCCGCCCCATTGATTAATTAACTGAGCCTCTGTCAAGCAGAGCCAATGAAGTGATCCCAGAGCTGTATTTTCTGTTACCCATCCACTCGTCAAGGCTTCTCTTGAAGAGTTTTAGTGAGGGGCTCTGCCTAATGCAGTTAGGAATTTTGTTCCAAAGCATGGGGAGTCTCTGTGACAGGAATCTATCCCTCCGGCATGTTCTATTTATTGTTGTGGCGAGGTTTAGCTCACTAGAGCGCGTGGCTCACAGTGACTTGCATTTCTTTAGGTGGAGCATGTCCATCAATTCTGAGTTGGACATGGCTTTGTAAGTCAGGCAGAGATCACCTATGAGTAAGCGATATGCCACTGAGTACAGCCGGAGTTTTTTCAGTCGGGCTGCATAGGACATATGTTTGAGGCCAGTAATCCTCTTTGTGAGATGCTTTTGTGGTCTTTCAAGCTGTTGGAAGTGTCTTGTGAGGTATATCCCAAATGGGGCATTGTACTCTATGATGGGTCTGATGAGTGATGAGTAGAGGGGCACTATAACCTCTTTATTTCTAGATGCGAACCCCTTAGTAATTAGATGGGCCACATAGAAGGATTTCCTAACTACTTTGGCAATATGATTGTCAAAGGAGAGATTACTATCTACATGGGTCCCCAGATCTCTTATTACCTCTTCTGTATTAAGGGGGCTGCCGCCTATGTGGTAATTCGTGGGTGTTTTGTTTTTCCCAAACGGGATGACTATGCATTTTTTGGCATTTAGCTTGAGGCCATGACTTTGACACCAGGTGTCTGTCTCAGTAAGGCCTTTTTGGAGGATGTCCGTGTCAGCCAGAGAGTCAATTATGGCTCCCAGTTTGCAGTCATCAGCGAACTTGGTTAGCCATAGTCCTCCTGTGTTTGCCTGTACTTCTGAGAAATATATGCCAAACAGTAGGGGTCCCAGAACCAAGCCATATGGGACACCACTTGTGACTGGTTTAGAGTCAGACCTGGAGCCCGCTATTCTTACCGTGTGAGTTCTGTCTGTAAGCCAGTTGGCAACCCATCTTGTGACGTGGGGGTTTATGTTCAGGCTGGTGAGTTTTTCTATAATACCCGAGTGAGGAATGGTGTCGAACACCTTGGTGAGATCAAGGTAGGCTGTGTGAACCACCTTTCCCTCATCTATGGCCTTGGTAACTGTCTAGAAGAAGTCAACCAGGTTTAGTAGGCATGATCTGCCCTTAACAAAGTCGAACTGGGTTGGGTCAAGTCTTTGGAGGTTCCCAATGTCTTCGTTAATGAGTTCCATGATGATGCGCTCCATAGCCTTGCAGACCAGGCTAGTCAGGCTTATGGGGCAATAGTTACCAGGGTCAGTTGTGGCCCCTCCTTTGTGGAGCAGAATAACCATTGCTGTGCGCCATTTTATGGGCATGTAGCCTGTGGAGAGGCTGAGAGTGAACAGCGTGTTTAGGTGGGGGGTTAGTTCGTTCTGTAGTTCGTGCAAGACGCAGCCTGGGACACCATCTGGCCCCATTGATGCTGTGTTTTTGGCTTTTGAAAGGGCTGTTTTCACCTGTGCTTCTGTGATTTCCGGGACACTACACTTTTCCGGTATTGTTGTGGGCCCTTTTGAAGGTGAGAGGGAGGTGAAGTTTGCACTGAATCTATCTGCCAGTATGTTGGCAATATCAGTAGGTGCAGTATATTTTGTGCTATTTTACACTATCTCAGAGCATATCTGTGAGTTGCCACTTAGATTCTTGACATAGCTAAAGAAGGCTTTGTGGTTATCTTTCAAATACTTGGCTATTTTTCTTTCGAAGTTAGCCTTGGATGATTTTATGAGGGACCTTAGTTTCTTACTGATACTGATCAGGGATGTCTTTCCTTCTTGGGATTTGCTTTTTTTCTGAACTAGTTTCCTCCTTTTGTTGTGTAACCTGTTTATGGCAGGGGTCCACCAGACTGGTTTCCTTCTCTTAGTGGAGTTGAGTCTTGGTTTTGATAGGGATGGCACAATCCATACATCCTTGTAGGTGCTCACAGAGTGCAACTGTTTGGGCAGTGTTATCCTTTAGCGTGGGGGCTGTGAAACTTATCACCTCTGCCTTAAGTAAGGTGAAGTTTGCTTTAGAAAAGTTTTTCACTGTGGTTTCCTTGGTTGGATGTGGTGGTGGGGTGTGGACATCCAGGGTGATTAGTTTATGGTCTGATCTAACCAGTCACGGGCTGATCTCTGGTACGGAGCACCTGTTGCCCATGTTGGTGATGACCAGGTCCAATATGTTGTGGCCTCTGGTAGGGGAGTTTACCAGCTGATCCAAAGCATTTCAGCTGATAAATTCCAGGAAGCGCTGAGCCTGGGAGTTTGCACTCAAGTAGTTTTCCCAGTTAATGGTAGGGTAATTGAAATATCCCAAGATCAGGGTGTTCGGTAGGACCTTCATGTTTTCCAGTGTCTCCAGAAAGGCGGAGTGGTGGTCCTGGGTCATGGAGGATGATCTGTAGCAGGCCACAATTTGCATTGCAGATTTGCCCGATGTTAGTTGCACATGGATGATCTCAGAGGTATCATGCTGCGCCACTAACCTGGAGGTGTGGGTATCCTTTATGAATATGGATACACCCCTTCCTTTTGTGTTTCGGTCCATGTTCTGTGGCCGAAATGTGTGGTATGAGTTGTAGCCCAGTAGTGCTGGAGTGCTCTCTGGAGCCTTGAACCAGGTTTCAGTTACTGCACAGATGTCGACGTTCATCATACTTAGGAGTGCTTTGAGCGCATGCATTTTGAGATTTAAACTCCTGGCTTTGAGTAGCATAACCCTCATTTTTTTACTTGTGCTGTTTATGGAGGTGGGTTTGAATTTTGAGCCTTGCCTAAAAAAGGCACTATGGGGCAGCAAGAGCCTTGGCCAGTATTCGAAAGCCAAGGGGTGACAGGTGCAAGCCGTCTCTTGCGAAGCAATGCAGCTTGTCGAGCATGTCATCCCATGCTGACAGACACTGGATCCCCTTTGAATGACACCAGAAGCTTAGTCAGTTGTTGAAATTGATCATTTTTTCTTTATACTGAGGTATCATTCTTGGTGAGGGCAGGATGCTACTCAGGGTCAGGGCCATACCCGCCTGGGCTATATGATCAGAGAGCTTTTCCATGTCTCTTTTCATGTAGTCCAGGGAGGTACGGCTCAGGTCATTCACACCAACATGAACAATGACAGAGTCATATTTGTACTTGTTCTGGAGTGACCTGAGTGCTTGTGTTATGTGGTGGATTCTGGCTCCCGACAGGCAGCTAACAGTAACCTTCTCCTTGTCCAGCCTAGTGAGTGGGGCGTCAGTGTGCCTGACTATTGAGTCACCTATTACTAGTGTGTTAGGTATGTTATTTCGCCTTAAGGACTGTGATTGTGCAGCACATTGATTTTGTGTTTTATGTGTTGTCTGGTTTGTGACAGGAGGTGTAGGTTTTGTGGGTGTCTACTTTGGAGCTCTCTGATGCTTTTGCAGGTTTTTATTTAGAGCCTCCAAGTATGATTTAGTGTATTTATGTGTATTTTTTGCCAGTGCTCGCTTAGTAGGTCTATGTGAGGCTGGAGGTGTGGTGCAAGTGTTAACCTTGTCCTCATGACTGTCTGTTCCAGTCTTGGGTGGAGATACCTTAGCCTCCAGTTTGGCTGTATAATTGCATCTCTCACATATGTTAGTGTTTTGTGGTTGGAGGAGAGGGCTGTCTGTGTACATGAGGCAGTTGTAACATTGCCTCAGGATACCCAGATTCACCAGCTGGACTGGAGAGTACACCTGAAGTTGCCCTTTGGTCATGCCTGAATAGTAGGGTGAGCTGCTTAGTCGCTTGGTTGGTGAGGGGTGGATAAAGAGCCTTGCCCTGCTGGGCAGTCAAGTGTCGGGGTATATTAGTGCTTGCTATTAGGTCTGAGCAAGTGCAGGACTGTAGGATGCTTTCTGAGTGGTTAGGTTGAGAGTTAGACTAGTTTCAAGTGAGAAACTGAAGAGGAGACTTAGTGGATGTAACTCCATACAAACTGCAGAACGAGTCATTACTGGGCACATTATGGGTGGTGTGAAGAGCACTACTGGCTGACATCAAAGACTGAAACAATACTAATTTCATGAACTTTAATCGTACTTTGACTTAGGAATGGGGTCCATTCCCATCATGATATTAGAAACCCAAAAGACTTGGAGAAATAAAAAAAAAAAGAATTAACATTTAGTGTTAGAGACTGTTATTTACTTTCTTTTAATTAAGCAGAAATGCATGACAGAGTCTGTCTTAGAGATTATTCACAGAAGCTATTCTGCTCTAATCTTCAAGAAACAGCCAAATGCCACACATTTAATCATTCAGCATCAGTCAACAATCACCCGATCCTCTTCCCTTTCCTCCTATCACCCCCCCCCCTTCTAGAATCAGTCCTCCTTTGAAACAGTGGACTATCCTGCTAAACTACTTATGTCCTTGTACCTAGTGATCTACAGTAATAAAAACTTACAAAGATTGAACTACAGCATAAACTGAATTTGTTCAGTTAGTGATCTCGTATAGGAAATGAATATGTACAACCATTGAAAAGGTATAGACATTGCACTTTTATATGATTCTATCAGCAAAGATTGAAAATACAAGAGCAAACCTCCAAACACTAAAAAAATGAAAATAGTGACCACACAAACAACTGACATAAAAGTATAAAAACTAGACACATAAAAAATAAAAATACACACAAAATTGCTTTTGTGCAGGGGGGGGGGGGGCCTACACCTACTAACTTAGGTACACCAACTTTGAGGAAATGATGCTTAGCAACCTGAGTATAAGTTTGATATAACACAAGCATATTCTGCTTCAGATTCTTAAATGAGAATACCTCTACCTTAGCCCTCATCTTCTCCAGCAGATTGCTAACAGCTAAACATGTGGGTTTGGCAGTTCAAGGCTCTGAAGGACAGTGCAGCAGATACATAAACCTTTTCTTCAAATCTATCAAGTTTTCTACTCTCCCTGTAAATGGAAATTGAGCTCTTGGATGCAGCTAGAGCATATGCCTTACTGATCTCCAGACAGAATGCAGTCTCCGTCAGACTGTCCTTAGGGTGAGACTAGCATAGTGCAGACATGTATATACATCAGGCTCTCTGCACAGGAAGAACAAGGGGTCCGAATGGAGAGATGAAAAGTCAGACAGTAAAGCAGAGTAGTTGTGCTGAAAATGAATTCATCCTCAAGTCTTGGTGACTACCTTTGCGAAGTGGACTCTGTTGTCACAAAATCTCACCAAGGTGACACTGATATATAGACTGCATTTATATAGCATATATCATGGACAGAAGTAAGTCAAACTAAAAAAGACAGTTGGGTGTGCAAGACCCAGGATAAAAAAGTACCCAGTCCTGGTAGGCGCACTGGTGCCAGGACTGGAAAAGATGACAGTGTAGAATCCTCAAAATACGGAAACATTCCTACAATGGGGCCAGGACCAGGGGGAGGATGCCCCCCCCTGTTGTAGAAGGAAGTAGCAGTCCACAAAATTCATAAAAATTGGTTGGCCAAAGAAGAGCCATAAAGACCACAGAGTGGACTATTGAGGATAAGAACGCAAGTATGTATTTACTATTATGCAAAAAGCCCAGAATTTCCAGACACAAGATATACAAAACGATTAAGACAGAAATTAGAGGAAAGAAAAATACTTCCGCAGGAACAACTGTCAGAAGGTTCAAATAAAAAAATTGCGTTCATTAATACAACAGATTTTTGAAAGACAGTATACAGATCAAGAATCTTTGATCTGTTTAGAAAAAGAAGCATCTGAGGAAGTGCAAAAATATAAACAAAACCTAGAGATATTTGAAAAATATAGAAAAGAAATATGGAGATGGGAAAGAAAGAGAGATTTGATATGGTGCAATATTTATGCAAAGGAGAAAGCCAAGTTAACTAATATAGAGAAGGCAGTCTCCAAGATATTCAAAGAGAAATACAGGCAAAGGCATCCATATATGGAAAATTTCACAATTAAAAAAAATTAATATCACAAAGATTTAATGTGGAAAAGAAGATTAGTAAAGCAGAAGTTAAAGAAATAGAAGCTGAAGTTATGGAGTGCCTGTGAAGTGAAGGATTTAATGTAGAAGGTCTAACACAGACTACATCACAGCATGATGGAGTGAGTCTCCAGAATAAGGAAAAGCAAGAAGATCAGGAGATATGTGAAAAAGGAATATGGTCATGGGAAAGGAAAATAGATTTAATATGGTGTAATATTTATGCAAAGGAGAAAGCAAAGCTAACCAATACAAAAAGAGCAGCACCAAAGATATTTGAGGAGAAATACAGGAAAAGGAATCTGGATATGGAAAACTTTACAATACAAAAAAAATAGGAAGGCTAAGAGTTAAAGTAGAAAAAGAGATTAGTAATGGAGAAGTCAAAGAAATAGAAATTGAGGGTATGGAGTAGCTGCAAAGAGAAGGATTCAGTGTAGAAAATTGAATTCAGAAAGCACCACAACAGGATAGAGCAATGGATATCCAAATTAAGAGGAAACCAGTAAAACAGGAAGCAATTGGTCAGGTGCCGTATCAAGATATTTTGGAGCCTTCCACAGGAAACCAGTATAAATGTTCACTTGAAGCTAGACAGCAAGGAAAGGAACAGGAAACTGTGGAAACTGATGCAGTCAGTGTTGAGAAGTGATAGACTAGTGAGTTCCCATATGACAGAGCAACAGATGACACAGGATGAAATTGAAGAGAATGTGCCACAAGAAGATGCTATAGAACTTTCTATAGAAGGCCCGCAGGAAACGGAAAACAAAGGGTGTGCCCTCAGTCTGGAAAAAAATGAGCTAAGAGAAGAGTTGCTTGATTTAATGGACACGGATAGATATATTAAGATCAATGAGAGAAATAGACTGCAGAAGGTCAATAAAACCCAAAAAGCAAGAAGTCTGATAAAACAAATGAATGCAGTAATTAGGACTGTCCATAGAAATCCATGTGATATAACAGAAGTAAATAGGATATATTACTGTGCAGCTAAATTAATAACTGATAAAGTTCTACAACAAGAACACAGAGTAGTATGGGAAAGGAAGGGGAGAAATTGAATACCATCATGGAAATATCAAAGAGAGAAAACTATAAAGCAATTAAGACAAGAAGTGTCACTGTTAGAAGATTATAGAAGAAGGAATAGATCAACAAAAATACTAAGAAAGCTATATGTGATTAAAGCAATGCACAATATTAGAACAAACCAGGATCTATCATGCACTATCGCAAATAACAAACTAAAACTTTCAGCACAGGCAGAAAAACTTAGAAGATACACAGATAAATATAAGGGAAAAATACAAAATAAGCAATTTATTGATGATCCAAAAAAGTTTTATAGAAAATTGGAAACTAAGGTAAAAGGAATTGAAAGACTGACAAAAAAGAGCAGATAGATACATTTTGGAGAAGTATCTATGAAGATCCTGTGGAACATAACAAAGATGAGAAATGGATAGAAGAAGTAAAAGAAAGAATAAGAAGTTTAAAGGTACAGGATATGAAATGGGATGAAGTAACAGCCAGAGAGATTGAAACAAAATTGAGAAAAGCCTCTAACTGGAAAACCTCATACCCAGATGCAGTACCTAACTTTTGGTTAAAAGTATTAACATCTTTGCACGAGGATTTAGCCATGAGTAAGAACTATTTGTATGCACACCCTGAACAGACACCACACTGACTAACAACAGGCAAAACAATGCTCTTACTTAAGAGTGAATCTGCAAGCTATCCTAAAAATTATAGACCAATAACTTGCCTTCCGACAATGTATAAACTATACATGGGAATTGATGCCGACAGAGTTTATAGTCATTTAGAAGAAAACTCAATTATGGCAGTAAAACAAAAGGGCAATAAAAGAAAGTCATATGGAACAAAGGATTGTTTGTTGTTAAATAAAGCTATAGTGGAGAACTGTAAAAAAGGGAAAAATCTAAGTATGGTATAGATTGACTACAAAAAAGCATTTGATAGTATCCCTCATTCATGGATAAAAGAGTGCTTAATAATGTATAAGATACACCCTACACTGATTGACTACATTACAGCAACCATGAAACAATGGTAGACCATTTTACAATTAAGCCATGATAAAGGACAGATTATTATCCCAGGGATAAAAATTCAAAGGAGGATATTCCAGGGTGACTCTTTGTCACGGTTGCTATTCTGCCTTGCCATTAATCCATTAAGCTGTTTACTTAACAGCTTATGCAATGTCTACAATTTGGCTCCTAGAAAACAACAAAGTCTAATGGCTTCTCATCTTTTCTTTGTCATGATTTAAAACTGTATAGCTCATCAGATGAGGAACTGAAAGCACAGCTGCAGATTGTCAAAACTTTTTCTGATGATATTAGAATGTCATTTGGTCTTGATAAATGTGCAAAAGCAACCGTTAATGCAGAAAAACTACAGCACCAGGAAAACATCAGTTTAGGACAGAGGAAGAGGGAGTGTATAAATACTTGGGAACTGATGAAGGATCAGCAATAAAACATGAACAAATGCGAATAAAACTCAGAAAGGAATACTTTAAAAGACTTAAATTAATCCTGAGAACAGCATTGACATCTAGGAACAAGATCCAAGCTATAAATCAATTTGCTCTTCCTGTCCTAATGTATAGTTTTGGAGTGATTGACAGGCCCCAAAAAAGTGTTGGATAGATTAGATATTAATATTAAAACAAGAAGGATGCTTCATGCTCATCAAATGATTTATAAAAATCAGTGTATACTAAGATTATATATTCCCCATTCCAAGGGAGGGACGGGCCTCTTGAAATTGATTACATGTATAGATCTGCAATCGTGGGACTCCACACATATCTACTGACTTCTCAATATCCAAATGTAGTGAAAGTTTTGAAACATGAGGAGAATAAATCTAAGATGATGTCTCTGCTTAATTTAACAGAAGCATATTGACATCATGCAGGAATGGAAATCAAACCAGAAGTAGATAAAAAACAGGCAGCAACTGAATGTGCCAAAAAAACACAAGAAAGCATATAAGGTGAAGGACCAGATGAGAAGGCAAGAAATGTGGAAAAAACATAAACATAGTTGCATTGGCAGCCCAAGATAGTGGGTTACATACATGTTGGTTTACAAAGTCCATTAAACATGTGGGGGAAACAGAAAAATGTAGGTTTTGTAAAACTGAATTGGAAACAGTCACACACCTTGTTGCTGTTTGCGGCACACTAATGGCAGAAGGACTGCATACTGAAAGGCATAATAATGTGGTGAGACTGCTGCACTGGGGATTGTGCAAACATTATGGTATCGAAGTGGCTGAAAAACACTGGAAACATAAGCCACAAAGCATCACAGAAAATGAAAATGTGTATATCACATGGGATCACCCATTACCAACAGTTCAAAAGATAGATGCTAGAAAACCTGATATAGTGGTTCATGAAAAGAAGACAAAAGTAGCATTGATCACTGAAATCGCCACACCCAGCAACTATAGTGTCTTGCGTACAGAGACACAAAGTCATAAAATACCAGGATCTGCAGGCAGAAATAACAGCAATGTGGAAGAAAGATACCCAGACAGTTCCAATAGTAGTAGGAGCAACAGGTCTTATAAAAAAGAATTTGCAATCATATTTAGATATGTTACCAATCCATGTAACTTCGTATGAATTGCAGAAGGAGTCATTACTGGGCACATTGCGGGTGCTGCAAAGAGCACTATTGGCTGATATCAAAGACTGAAGCAATACTAATTTTATGAACTTTAATCATACTTTGACTTAGGAATGGGGTCCATTCCTGTCATGGTATTAGAAACCCAAAAGATTTGGGGAAATTAGAAAAGGCAGAACAAACAAAGGGAGTGCAAGTCTTCATGTGCGATTTGCTTTCCACACACAAAACATGTACACTTTTACCATAAATTTGGAATCAGAATCACTATCTGACACACACACACACACACACACACACACACACACACACACACACACACACACACAAATACAGAGAAAGTCTCCTGCTTAGGCACTGTTCAAATAATTTGTTTATTATTTACTGACATTTGATTACCGGGAAAGTCCAACTTGGTATGTACCCATTTTGCGTCTATATTACATAATCAAACTTTTAAAAGTTCGACTGTCATATGGTGGACACCATATGATTGAACTTTTAAAAGTTCGAAAATGTAATTAAAAAAAATAAACCAAAGGAAAAAACCTACCTGAACAGTTTAAGCAGGGGGGCAAACCACCCTGCACTCCCCATGTGGGGGGCTGTGCCCCCTACATTCCCTGCTCTTTAAATATGTCAACTACGAGATCACACTACAGTGCAGAAAAGGGAAATCTTCCCATTCTGCACTGTATGGAGATCTCCGCTGAAACGTTCGAATTTTTAAAAGTTTGATCATATGGTGTATGACATTCGAACTTTTAACAGTTCGACAACATGATATAGACCCCCCATTTTTAGCTGAGGCCCAGGGACAAAGGCTACAAAGTATTACAAAAATATTTTAAGGATAATCATTTTACAATCTTCAAAACTAATACAACAACATCTACAGTTTAAATAATTATACCAAATTAGACATAATGTTTAAAAGAAGTTATACACTCATCATAATATTCCATCTGTGCTGTCCATATTCATTTTTCCTCAACTGATGCATTTGGATCCAATACTTGGATCCAACTCTGTCATTTCTACCAGATCACTGGTTTCAAGAACTCTCAAGCTTCTCTTTTTACCCATAATGCCCTGCAAACCTAACATACCTCAGGTCAAGTTTGCTGCATCTAAATATCAGGGGATAATAAATTACAGATATTAACAAAGGCAGACAGTAAAAAGGGGAAGCTGGAGCTCAAACAAAGAACATAGGTTCCTATATAACTCTTAAAAATTTTCCAGAAGCAGAGGAATTGGGTATAAGGGCAGGAAGTTGAGGAAGAATGAAAATGGACAAGACAGATGGAATGTTATGGGGGTACATACCTTTTTTATCTGATATTGTCCTTT
Organism: Protopterus annectens; assembly: GCF_019279795.1. NCBI lineage: Eukaryota > Metazoa > Chordata > Ceratodontiformes > Protopteridae > Protopterus > Protopterus annectens. The sequence goes on along the minus strand of NC_056748.1, from coordinate 82,428,424 downwards.
TAATTCATTCCTCAACTGATGAGACAGAATCCCCAGCTACTGTAGCCTTGGGAGACCATCATGGAAGGATATTCAGGAGCACTGCAGAGCCAAAGGCCACTCTGTTCCTGGAGATCAAATTTGATTTGTAACGAGCAATAAAAGTGTGAGAATTAACCCAAGTTGCAGCTGCACAAATATCATCTAAGGAAGCCCTTGACCAAAAGGCTGAAGAAACCGCCATAAACCTCATGGAATGGACTCTAAGAGGCTTGGGCAAGGATATAACTTTTTTCCCCCATCAATGGAGATATGGAGGGAACAAATTAGATATATTCATTTAGCCACTTGGCCAATGTAACTTTGGGTACTGGTTTTGCCCAATCTGTTAGGAGAAAAGGAAACAAATAACTGGTCAGATTTCCTGAAGTCTTTGGTTCTATGGAGGTGAAAACTAAGTTGCCTATGCACATCCAAAATGTGGAGCATATACTCCCCCTTATTTGAAAAGTTGGGAAAGAAAACTGGTAGACTAATTACCTGGTTTATGTTGGACTCAGAAGTTACCTTAGGCAAAAAGGATGGATTTGTTCACAAGGACACCCTGTCTTTGTGAAAAACTAGGTAAGGGGGTTTAGAAGATATAACCTGGAGTTTGGATACTGATCTAGTTGATGTGATAGTGATCAAAAAAGGTTTTCCAACACAAAGGTTTAAGATCTGCTTTTGCTGAAGGTTCAATGAAGGCTGCAATAAAGCCTGAAGCATATTTATTAAATGCCAAGGAGGAATATGATCTTTTATTGGTGGTATAAGCAAAAAAGCTCCCTAGAGAAGGGCATTGCATAGTTTAGAAGAGGATAAGGTAGAGTTATTTTCACCAAGGTGGAAATGACAGCATTTGAACTTTAATAGCTGAGACGCTAGTCCCTTCATTGAAAATTGAAGCTAAGAATATGACAGATGGCACAGGTGCTGAAAAGGGATCCAGATTTTTTCCTAAGGGTCCAGAAAAATATTTACTTTTGTAAATCTTTCTAGTAGAAGCTTTTTGAGATGATAAGATATGACAGATGGGGGGGGGGGCTGGGCTGTCTAGCAATTAATGGAATAGGAGAAACCATGCGGTCAGTTTGAGGCCTGTTAAGTCTGTTTGAGTCATACCTGTCAGATGAGACAGGAGGTGTGGAGTTGGATCCATAATCCAGGGTTGATGCTGTAGGTGAGGCCAGAGGAAAGGGGACCAAATCTAATAAGGCCAGAAGGGTACAATGAGAATAACTGTGCTTTTCAACCAAAATGTTTTCTGTAGAAATTTAGGAATTAGAGGCAACTGTGGGTAAGCATACAGAAGACTGGAGGGCCAACTGTGGACTAGAGCATCTCTCAGTGACTCTCCCATTGGAGGAATCAGGGCAGAGAACTGTTGCATTTGTTGAGGGGAGAGATGAATAGGTCGCAGCATGGCTGGCCTCATCAATAGAAAATTCTCTCTGCCACTTTGACATTAAGAGACCACTTCTGAGGCATCAGAATGGACCTGCTTAGTTTGTCTGCAATCACGTTGGATTTCACCAGAATGTGTGTTGCTATTAGAAAGTGACCAGAAGAGATCACCCATTGCCACACTCTCATAACTTCTTGACAAAGAGGGGCAGATCTGGCTCCCCTCTTTTTGCTGATGTATCAGACCAATGACATATTGTCTGTCTGTATGGTAATTGTCCCAAATGGCAGAACATCTTGAAAGGCCTGCAACATTAAAAGGACTGTTCTCATCTCCAGGGCATTGATATGATTCTTGGCCTCTTCAGGGTACCATGTACCTTGGACTGTCCTTCCCAAGTAGTGCCCCTCACACTCCATCTAGGAGGCGTCCATGGTCACCATGGCCTTGGGCGGGGGAAGAACAAATGGGACGCCCTTCACAGAGCTGGTCTGAATGGATCCATTAAAGAAGATATCTTTTGCATGCTTGTGTGATTTTGACTGGAGCGGATAAATGGATGTTGAAGAATGGACCACTGAGTCGACAAAGTCCATTGAAATAGCCTCATGTGGAACCTGGCCAGTGGAAAGAGAGTGATAGTTGCTGCCACGGATCTCAGGGCTTGTGATATTAATTGGGCTGGAAAAGAAGAACTTTGCATCACATCCCTGACTTGGGACCTTGGTGTAATTATTCAAGTTGAGGGAAAAGAGTCTACCTGACTGACTGTGTCCAAATGAGGACCTATGAACTCTAGACTCTATGTAGGTGTGAGCTGAGCGGTGGTGGTGCTGCAGTAGCATTGTCACCTCACAGTAAGACGCTGTCCGGTTCGATTCTCAGCTACAGCGTCTTCTGCGTGGAGACATGCGTGAATGGGCGTACCTTCATTGAAGGTTGTGCGTCAGGGCTGGCAACTCGGTACGTAAAAATCTGCTGCCAATCATTAGCGGACCGGAGTGCCGCTGTGGTGACCCCTAACCGGGAAAAGCCAAGAGATACAACTGTGACTCCTTTTCCTTTGACATAGAGTCAGATTTGTTTTTGTCAGGCTTTTTGGAAGGGTTTTGAGCCCAGTGACCAAGGAAGCAGAGGTAGATGGAGGAAGGCCTCTTAACACTAACTTGTTTCTGTGATACATTAAAGCTCTGCAATTGAAACCGAAGCAGATCGAACAGTCCACTTTGAGGTGAGCAGGACCTACACAATACATACAGTTCCTATGGGCATCAGAAATGGGAAGCATGTGTCCACAGGTAATGCATTTTTGGAATCTTGTAGGTTTGTCAGTCATGTCCAAAACCCCACAACACTACAAGGAAAAACTACAGCACTAATAAACTCTGTAGAGAAAATGTGTGGAGATAGGAGTTCTTCCTGCAGGAGATGGTTTAGTACTTGTTTTTGAATACATTTTTTTAAGTATTTTGGAGAGGGGGATAAGATTGCTATAGAGCTAAACTTAGTATGACTGTTAAATTCCCTGCTTTGTGTTGAGGGACAATGTGTGATTTTCATCATAGAAGTAAAAGGATGAAAATATACTAGACTAGTTGGAAGAAGACAACTTATCCTAGCAGACTACATGGACAAGCTTTTTTGTAAATAATCCAGCCCCACTGTGTGCTGCTGCAAAAAGATCTGTAATCAGTGGCAAATGACAAGATAAGTCTGCAAAGAATCTAAGTGTTGAGAGCTGAGGAGGGCATTGCATTCTGCTGCAGTTGCATTTGAAAGTGAAGTTGGGAAAGTTGGAAATTGGGTTAAGAATGCCTTACATCTTGTGCTAGCAAATTGGAACTACTGATTCAAAGACAAACAAGTGACTTGTACATGGTGGTGCTGGTATTTATATATTTTTTTATCTTCTGAATGTTTTCCCTTGACTGTTTCCTGAGGTCAGGGTATATAGAATTAAGCATGTGTATTTATGCCTGCAAGAATGTGATGGTGACTAAGTCTTTATAGAAATCTTTATTCCATTCCATGCTGTTCAGGTGGTTTGTTTAACTCATTAATGCCAATAGTACCAACAGTGCTATGGTTTTAATCATGCTTGTAGCAGTGTGTGTGGGCTGCCTTGTCCCAGTAAAGTCAACAGTGCTTGACAGGTGCACCACACCTAATGGTTCTGTTTCACTATAGCTTAATTTCAGTACTGGGGTTCATTAAAGATAACAAAATCAATTCAGCTGAACCAAAATGCAAAAATTAGAAGTTATGTACCTACCATAACGTTCCATGTTAGTTGTCTTCTCTCGCCTTCTTTCTTGCTGGATGGGTTCGGAGCCGATCCTCGGCTCCGACTCGGCACTTGCTTTAGCTTGAGAACTCCTTTTACCAGCTCGAGGCAACCCTATATCCCATGATGCAAGGCGGAACTACCTCAGATCTCGTTTGGTAGCTAACCTACCCTGCTAGAGAGTAACCTAACATAATTAGGAACACAAGTTCATAATAGAAGTCCCCATATGAAGGCTCAGGAGGAAACAACCTGATAGGAACTTTTCAAGATCTGTCCAGGCCAGGGGGAAAGAGGGAGGGACGCAAGAAAGAAGGCGAGAGAAGACAACTAACATGGAACGTTATGGTAGGTACATAACTTCTAAATGTTAAGTTGTCAATCTCGCCTTCATTCTTGCTGGATGGGACCGCGTCCCTAGCACCTGTATCCCGGGTGGCTCAATGGAACAGACTCTTGAGAACTGTGGAACCAAAACTGGCCCTATCTCTGGAGGCCAAGTCCAATTTGTAATGAGAGACAAAGGTATGAGACGTGGCCCAAGTAGCTGCTGCACAAATGGTATCAATAGGTAGCCTATCCTGAAAGGCTGCAGAAGTGGACAGACTCCTGGTTGAGTGTGCTTTTGGTTTAGAAGATAGCTGTTTGCCTCTGAGAGAGTACACATAGGAAATGGTGGAAGTCAACCATCTGGATAAGGTCACTTTAGAAACTGGAAGACCTATCCTGTTTTCTGCATAGGAGACAAATAATTGATCCGATTTTCTGAATTGTTTAGTTCTATGCAAATAGTACCTGAGCTGACGATGGACATCCAAAAAATGCAGTTTCTGTTCAGCTCTGTCGGAATAGTTTGGGAAAAAGACTGGTAGATCTATAGATTGGTTGATATTGGTCTGAGACACAACTTTGGGGAGAAAGGAAGGGTTCGTTCTTAATGATACCCTGTCCTTATGAAAAACCAAATAAGGGGAACGAATGGAGAGAGCTTGAATCTCGGAAACCCTTCTTGCAGAAGTGACAGCCAGTAAAAATATAGTTTTCCAGGTCAATAACTTCAAAGAACATGAAGCAGACGGTTCGAAAGGAGGTAGTATCAAGGATGCCAACATTAAGTTTAGATCCCATTGTGGAGGAGGATGCTTTATAGGTGGTTTTAGGAGAAAAACTCCTCTTAGAAAGGCCTTGCACAATCTATGAGACATAATGTTATTGTCATGCAAGCCAACATGATATTTGGAAATAGCAGCCAGTTGTACTTTAACTGTAGATGACGAGGATCCTGAATGAAAAACCTCCGCCAGGAAATCTAAAACAGAATGTACAGGGGCAGTAAAGGGATCAATTTTTCTGGAATTTGCCCAAATAGAAAAACGTCGCCACTTGCTAGCATAAACAGTCCTAGTGGACGACTTTAAAGAAGACACTAAGATGTCTCTGACAGAATCAGAAATCATCGGAAGCCTGGCTAGGGAAGGAAGTGGAGCAACCAAGCAGTGAGGTTGAGAGAATGAATGGCCCGGTGCTGCTGACTCGACTGGTGGATCAAGAGATCCGGAACTGGGTCCAGATGCCAGGGCTGCACCAGAAGGTGACGATGCAGAGACGGAAACCAAATTTGTCGAGGCCAATATGGGGCAATGAGGATCAACTTGGCCCTCAAAACGGTGGCTTTCTGAATGACTTGTGGAATCAAGGGAAAAGGAGGAAAAGCGTACAGAAGTCCCCGGGGCCAATCCTGGGTTAGAGAGTCTCTCAGGGGTTGGCCTGGTAGGGGAAAGAGTGAAGAAATCGGGGCACTTGTTGTTTTGAGGAGTAGCAAAAAGATTGCAACAAGGGGTGCCCCACTTCAGAAATATCTGATCCACTACAGATTGATTGAGAGACCACTCGTGAGGCATCAGAATGGATCTGCTCAGCCTGTCCGCCAATAGGTTGGACCTGCCGGGGATGTGCGTTGCTATCAGAAACCGATGAGAGGAGATCGCCCATTGCCAAAGTCTGAGAGCTTCTCGACATAACGGATAGGACCTGGTCCCGCCCTGTTTGTTGATGTACCAGACCACGGACATGTTGTCCGTTTGTACTGCAATAGTCCCCGTGGGAAGAAAGTCGCTGAGGGCTTGCAACGTTAAAAGCACTGCTCTCATCTCCAGGACATTTATGTGCAGATGGTATTCTATGGGTTGCCACGTCCCGTGGACCATCCTGCCCTGATAATGCCCCCCCCACCCGATCAGAGAGGCATCCGTAGTGACTGTGGCAACTGGAGGAGGGGGAATAAAAGGTCGGCCTTGATGAAGAAGAGGGGAAGATATCCACCAATTTAGATGAGCTCTGCACGACTGTGTGACTAAGATTTCGTGCCTCATCGGAAGACTGTGGTACGACCACTGCATGAAAAGCATCCACTGCAGAAGCCGCATGTGGAAGCGAGCCAGTGGTAGAAGAACAATGGCCGCAGCCATAAGACCTAGGACCTTCAGAATAAATCTGGCTTTGATCTTGCTGCTCTGCAATAGAATCCGAACGAATTTTTGGATGTCCAGAATTCTTTGATCCGTTAGTTTGGCTAACATTTTGACGGTGTTTAATTCTGCGCCTATAAAGGTGATAGATTGGCAAGGCAGCAGAGAAGATTTTTCGAAATTTACTGAAATTCCCAAACTCCTGCAAAGCTGTAGAGTGTAGTCTCTGGACTGAAGAAGCTGACACTTGGTGGTGGCGGAGAGTAGCCAGTCGTCCAAGTAGGGAAACACCTGGAATCCTTGACGTCTCAGATGAGCTGTGACCACTGCCATGCATTTGGTAAACACTCTGGGGGCTGAAGTGAGGCCAAAGGGCAGTGCTCTGAATTGGTAATGACTGGTCCCTAGCCGAAAGCGGAGAAACCTTCTGGAGCGTCTGTGAATCTTTATGTGATAGTACGCATCCTGAAGGTCTATAGAGCACATCCAGTTGTCCTTGCCCAGAAAGGGCAGAATGGACTGAAGCGTGACCATCCGGAATCTTGCCTTCTTGACAAATCTGTTTAGATTGCTCAGGTCTAATATTGGTCTCCAATCTCCCATCCTTTTGGGGACCAAAAAGAATCTCGAGTAGACGCCGGATCCTACCTGGTCTGCCGGCACAGTCTGGACGGCTCTTTTTTCTAGGAGTTTTGAAACTTCCTGTTCTGCCAAATCCCTTTGACCGGGTGAGATGTCTGGAAGGGATTGTAGAGGTATGGGAAACCTTTCGAAGGGGATTTTGTAACCCTCGGATATGATCGACTGTACCCACATCTCTTGTGATAGGGATTGCCAGGCTACTGGGTACAGTGAAATACTTCCCCCGACTGCCTCCAAGGGCGGACAGTCGGGCAACACCTCAGGGATGCTGAAAGGGCTTCTCAGGAAGAGACTCCCTGTTGCCCTGGTTCTGAGGACCCCCCCTGCCTCTAGGGCGGCGTCTATTATTGTTACCCCCTCTGCCTCTGGGGGTAAACTGACCACGTGCGTCCTGTGCAGCTCCTTGGGCTTTACGGAACCACATCTTCCCCCCCTTCTGACCCTTGGGATATGGCCTAGAAGGAGCGGAAAACTGGACTCCAACGGCAGAAAGAGTTTTACCGTCCTGCTCACACCTGGTCAAGGTATCCTTCACCTGAGGTCCGAACAAAGCCGAACCATCAAAGGGGGTATTAGTGAAGGATGCCTTAAAGGGGTCCGCAAAATTACAAAGCCGCATCCAGGCTTGGCGTCTAAGAGCAACTCCTGTGCCTGCGGCCCTGCTCGCTCCATCAGCTGCATGGGATATGAGCCGCATGGAGGAGTTAGATATGGAATTCAGGATAGCAAGCTGCGAGGCAATCTTTTCCTGAGCCCCAGCAGCAGATGGATCCTGGACTACTTCACCCAGTTCCTTGAGAATATCTCGTTGAAGCCTGGTGAAGTGACAAAGGTAGTTCAGCGAACGCATAGCAAAGGTCACTGAAGAAAACATCCGCTTTCCATACCTATCCATGGTCCTAGAATCCTTTTTAGGAGGATGGACAGGTACTGAAGGATCTGCCAGTTCCTTCTTAGTGGCCGCCGCCACCACCATAGCATCCACAGAGACACCCTTGGAAAGGAACTGTTTGTCCGTAGGGGCCGTGATGAATTTGGATGGTCTCCTGGGGACAGGTTCCACAGAATCTGGAGCCGCCCACGCCTTCCGAGCCACTACCTGCATAAGTGGGTCGAAAGGCGGAGACACCCAGGAGGTGGAGGGTCGGGATCCAAAAGCCTCCAGGTATACCGACTCATCCTCGGAGGGATCAATGGCTGGCCAATTCCCCCTCTGTTTGAGGAGCTCAAGGATGTCTGAAAAGGAGACATCCTCAGAGGGGGATCGTGGGGAACCCTCCGACTCATCTAAGTCGGTATCCGATGTAGTAGACTCGGGGGAGTCTGTGTGTTTCCTCTTACATGTCCTCTTCCGAGGGGGTTCACTTGCAGGATCAGGAGAAACTTCGGAAGAGGAGGAAATTCCCAATGGGGAAACCTGGGGCGATGGATCCCTGGGCCTGAGAGCAAGAGGCTGGCAAGAGGCGTCTGCAGGCACTGATGAGGGAGGAGCTAGAGGGATGGACCGTTGACCAGGCTCAGAGGCCAGGACACTCCTCATCACCTCAAAGGCTCCCCTCCCCGGGAGGCGGGAATATCCCCGCTCCGAGGAAACAGGAATTCCCGGCTCCACTGAGAGGGAAGGCTCTGAGGCCGATGTCGGCGCCGAGCTTACCAAAGCCGAAGCTCCGAGAGGGAGAGCGGGGTCGGACAAGGGTCCGATGCCACTAGCCCCCTCGGAGCCGACAAGGGAAACCGGATCCCTCCAAGGAAGTTCTCAAGGAGGAGATCAGAGCCGAGGATGACGGAGCCGAAGGATGTATCGGCTCCGGCACCGAATCAGTCGCTGTCCCGAGAAGCTGCGGCTCCGAACTCTGGTGTGGAGTCGGAGGAGGAAGTTCAAGGGGTGAGGCTATAGCCGAAGTCTGTTGAGATGGGCTATGGAGCATTTGGGCCAGTGCCTGAGACTTCAACAGCCTGCTTACCACCCTCTCTAAGTCGTGGTCAGACAGCCTGGAAGATCTCGAAGATCGGCTCCGATGGCTCCGCTCCGACAAAAGAGGAGACCCCGGAGCCGAGTGGATACTCAGTAACGAAGGGGACCGAGATCTCTTTCGGGACGAAGCCATCGGAGCCGAAGTCCCCTGAACTCCAGATGGAGCCGAAGGTTTCTCGGCTCCGATGCTGGATAAGGTGTCGGCTCCAGCCGGAGCCGACAAGGCCACAGTAGACAAGGTATCGGAACCAGCCGGCACCGAACCCACTACTTTTATGGTAGATACATCGGTTCCAGCCGGAGCCGATCTCGGCTCCGACGGAGCCGGAGCCACCGGAGGAGGCTTGGATACTGAAGCCTGAGCCTTCGGTGGCTTAGAAGGTTTCCCAGACCCTTTAGAGGGAGAACCTTCTGGCTTAAGTAAGCCACGGAGGATAAGCTTATTCCTCCTTTCCTGCAGGACTCTCTGGCTAAAAGAGTGACACAAAGCACAGGAGTCCTGCAGGTGCAAAGGCCCCAGGCAATAAACACAAGAAGTGTGACCGTCTGTCAGAGACATTTTCTGACAGCACGAGTCACACTTCTTGAAGCCTGAGACCTTGCCTTTCCTAGACATATCCTAGGAGGAAGTAACACACACAAACCCCAACAAACACACAAAATTAATCCCCTAACACACAACACACAGGAAGGGATTAACCAATGGGGTTTTAGGCCTAACTAAAAACTTTACACTAAGGGTTATAAAAAGATTATAAAGTTTAAAAAAACAAGGGAATAGGGTGGGCTGTAACTCACTACAGACTAAAAAAGAGATACAAGGGGAAATAAAACCCTAACTAAGCTTTTCTTTTCTTTAACAAAAAATTCACTTACCTCAGCTGGTAAAGGAGACCTCTTTCGCTAAGCGGCAAACGAGATCTGAGGTAGTTCCGCCTTGCATCATGGGATATAGGGTTGCCTCGAGCTGGTAAAAGGAGTTCTCAAGCTAAAGCAAGTGCCGAGTCGGAGCCGAGGATCGGCTCCGAACCCATCCAGCAAGAATGAAGGCGAGATTGACAACTTAACATCTTATTATTTTTTTGTTTACCTGAAAAGATTTCTCTTATGTTTAATGTTTGTAGCAACTCACAGATGCAGCCAACTGACATCTAGCCTGCCATCATTAGAAGACATCCTGGAATATTGCCTGAGTTCATTGATGCAGTCTTCTTGGCCATAGAGACGGCATTAAGGCCCTGTTCCCTAATATCAGGGAAAGTTATATTTGTTGGTGTTTCCTGAGGGAAGGTTGAGGGGAGACCGGGATAAATTTGGAGCTGAATTTGTCAACCAGTAGGTTTGCTATATCTTCAGGCTCAGTATAGGTGGCTCCATTAACAATAAGCTCTGCACACAACTGTGTATTGCCTTAGAGGTTGCAGACATAAAGAATGTCTTGTAGTTTCCCTTGGTCTCAGAGGCCAAATTTACCTGAAATTTGGCTTTGGTAGACTTTATTTGTCCTCTGAGTTGTTTGTTTTGTTTGATGAGAGTGCTTTATCCTACTGGGTGCTGCACCTCCTAGGTTTTGCCATGCTTTTCTTCCTTCTGTTATACAACCTACTGATGCAGTGATTCCACCAGGGTGGCCTGATTTTTAAATTATTTCTATACCTCTTACTGACAATATGGTCCAGGGAGTCTGGGTTTACAAACTCCAGGCCAGTATGTTTGGTGTTGTATATGATCCCCAGTTAATAGTGGGATAATTAAAGTCACCTACGAATATGATATTGGGTTGGATGGTGAATGTTTCCAATAAGTTTAAATGCATGTTATGGGCTTCCTGGGCCATAGAAGGGGGCCTACAGCTTGCAAGGAATTGGTATGGGATTTTGCCTATGGTGATTTGAACATGGAGATGCTCAAGTGCATTGTCCTGTTTGGCAGCCTTGAGGTACATTTATTTTTGATGTAAGTTCAGACACTTCCACCTTTAGTCCATGTCACAACTCATCGCTAAGGGCTTTTCATCCAGAAAAAAGGAGGTCATTGTCCCGCTGTACTCATCCCTTATTAGACCCATTATAGAATACAATTCCCCATTTGGTATGTACTTTTCAAGACATCTGCAACAACTGGAAAGGCCGCAGAAATACCTCACTAAAAGAATCACAGGCCTAAAGCAGATGCCCTATGCTGACCGCCTTAAAAAACTCCAGCTATACTCTGTCGCATATCGTCTACTCCGAGGCGATCTCTGCTTAACATACAAGGCCATGTCAAACCCAGAGCTGTTGGACATGCTACACTTAAAGAAATCCCCATCCCTCAGAGCCACATGCTCCAGGGATCTAAACCTTGTCATCACAATAAACAAAACATGCTGGAGGGATAGGTTCCTGACCCAGAGACTCCCCAGATTCTGGAATAGACTGCCCACACATGTCAAGCAGAGCACCTCTTTGGCCCTCTTCAAAAGGAACCTTGATGATAGGATGGGAGAAAGGAAATTCACCCCAGGGATCACATCACTCACCCTGCTAGACAGGGGTCCAGGGAAGTAAATAATGTGGGAAGAAATAGCCAGGGAATTGTTATGGCTAGGCTTGTATAGGCCCTAGGACCGATAGCCTAGTACCAACCTTTGAACCTATGTCTGTCTAGTAGCTAGTCTAAATGTCTGGAAGGAATTATAACCTTGCACTGCCAGTGTGCTCTCCACAGCCTTAAACCATGTTTCAGTGACCACACAGATGTCAGCATTCTCTAGGGTGATGACAGCTTGTAGGGAGTGGAGTTTTTTGTTTAGACTCCTAGGATCGAGCAGTAACACCTTTAGATTTTCTTGGATGATCATTAATTTCAGATTTTACCTCCACCTTCATTTCCCCATCTCTTTCTCTGTCCATGGGTTCTTACAGGGATCCATTCTGCAAAGTTAAAATCAGACTTCCTGTACACATATTGCCTGAGGCAAACTCCCTGAAGGCACACCTGATGAAAATTTGGGCAAAACTACTAAAACATTCTTTTTGCAGAAGGCCCTATAACCACGTTTGGAACTTTGTCATTACACTGCCCTTACTTGTAGCAACTCCATGGTTGAACCACACCATACAAAAAAAGTAATCATTTGGCAAAAGTGAAAAATGCCTCACCCAACTGAGATCTTTCAGTATAGTTTAAAGTATGTCATTCAATTCCAGGAGATGATGCTTTGAGATATTTTACTCAACTGTTATCTTTCTGATGGATCTATACTCAAACATAGGCAGATATCCTTTCTTACAGCTTACCTTGCAACATTCTGTTTGATTTTTTATGGACAGTATCTCTCTCTGCATATGTCTGCGTGGAGCCCCAGAAACACAGGGTCTCACTCAATGCCTGTACAGAGGAATAATACCTTTATGGGATGGGAGATTCATCCCACTATGTAAGCCTAGTATCACACCCAGACCACTCTGTTACCATCAAATGCTGATGGTCTAACCCAGTTTTCGGTTAACTTGTCTACCGTGCTCAATGTCTTTTTTCATTTTGTTATTAGTATTGCACTACCCTGTAATGCTAAGTGTAATGTCAAGCGAAAGGAAACGGAGTTAAGTGTATTTTTCTTTCTCTTCTTTCATCTGCAAATGGTGTGTTTGTTCTCATGGCTTAGAAATGTGTGACTTTTGCCCTTTTGAATATAGAAAAACAGGCAGTAGCTTGGCTAGGGTGGAGCAAGAGGGGCAACTACCCATGGGCACAAAGTGTTGAGGTGGCATTTTCAGCCACTCCCAATCTCTCTTTAATGCAGTACAGGCTTAGCGTTCCATGTGCGGCCTAAACTGTATCAGTTAGCTATACTTTAAAAGTAAAAAAAAAAAAAAAAAAAAAAAAAAAAAAATTTATATATATATATATATATATATATATATATATATATATATATACACATTTTTAACTAAAACTTGAGTGCTGTAGTGCTCTGTGCAGACAGGTTTTAAACTGTAACAACTGACTGCACCGTTGGCAGCAAGCAGTTTGCTGCAGTTTAAAAAGAATACATTTTTTTTTAACTAAAACATGAGCGCTGTAGTACTTTGTGCAGGCAGGGTATAAACTGTAGCAGCTATTTGCTACAGTTTAAAAGAAGACACTATTATTTTAATAAAAGGATGGTTGGGGCAGGGCATAGAAATGAGACCTGAATGGCTTGGGCAGGGGAGGGGATGTTGTACATCTGGCCACCTGGTTGGTGTGCCACTGGCAGTACAAAGAATGTTTTTTTTTTTTTGCTCTTCAATGGAAAAGCTTGGGGGGGGGGGCATAGCTCTAACTGTAATAAGCCAATTGCTTATAGTGTAGTGATTGGCTTATTACAGTAAAGCGCTTCTTGGTTTTTTTTCCTCTTCACTTGAAGAGCTGACGGGGTGGGGCACTGGTTCATAGTACCTGCCCAGGGCACTGGTTGAACCAGCTATGCTTCTGAAAACGGAGTGTCTTTTGAAATATGTTGGTCTTCAGCCTTGCTGACCTCTCTTCTGAAAGTGACAAAAGCCCTGGAAGACCAGGAACTGTCTTTTGAGAAGTAATTGATGCCATCTCTGATGGACATAATGGCTTGTAAAGCACAAGGGTAGAGCAAAGGAAAAGAAGTGGACTTGGATATGTATTGGCAATTTCTGTTGTTGAAAGGCTGATCTGACTAAACTTTTGTTTCTGAGTAACTTTACTACTCCCTCACAATGTGTTGGTAATCAAATGTTACGGAAATTAACAAGATGTGATGGGGAGGTAGCCTATGCAGGTATCAGTGACAAGCCCTCCTTCACGATTAAAAGACCAAAATTTTCCTGTCCGGTTTATAATTTCATAATAGCACGGTACTGCTCTTATATTAAAGTTGAAGTCCCTGTACTTCTTGAATAAAGTTGCAAGGTTCCAATGATTACCGGATTAATTTTAAATTAAAGATTTTTAAGACTTTTTTCAGCAAGGTATGATGTGAACTCTTTTAACTTCCTATGCTTTGTAGCTTTATTAAACTTTAAACACAATTCACAATATTCTGTGTCATGATGAGGCTGTAAGCAAAACAAATCCCATATGTGGAAGTCTCCAGGTACTATTTGTCTACTAAAACCATACTTTTTAAATACATTTAAAAAGTAAAGATATACCTTTCTAGATGAAAACTTGAGATAGTAATATATGAAGAGAAATAAAATGATACTAACAAACTGCACTGGCACAAAAAATGCAGCTTGATGAGAAATGTTTCACAATTGTGAGAAGAACCATTGAGGGTGGATGTTGACCAGCATTGTTTTATATACGAGATCCTTGTTTAGCCTGTCATCAGTATCTGTGATGACACCAATTAGCCTTTTAAAGGAAAGTAAAACCGCAACTTAGGAAGTGGCCAGCCCAATGCAGCTTTACTGGGAAGGAAATGTAAATGTTACATATGATTTACTACTACAGTGATCTCCACAAAGTATGATTCTCCATTTATAATAAAAAAATAATTGAAAGATAAGCACAATATTTTATATCAAAATATAAAAAAATCAGGGCTTATGTGTCAGAATTCTAGCTATACTTATATTTCCTTACATGTCCATGTCAGTAAGAAATTTCATTCTCTATCATATGACTGGATATGCATCTCTCTTCTGGAACTACTTTTAGATGAAGAAATGTTAATTCCACCCTTCCGGGAAAATCAGAAAGTAGAGTTTTGTCTCTTGAAAGACAGAAGCAGAAATTTCTGGTAACCCACCCCCGGCCAGCACTTTACTTCTGTTACTGATGGGAACTCCAGCACCTATCTGGGTGACTTCATTTTCTAACTGCTAAGATCACATTTGCTACTGGAATGTGTACTATTATATGTGACCTATACTATTACTGATCACATTTACACTGTGCAGCAATAAGTAAGTAGAGAATTTAATTATTTATTTAACATTTGCTAACTAGTGTAGAGTGCTGATCCACGTGAACCATTTCAGACTCAGTACAACAACTACAAACTGAATCAGTGTTTAAAAAAAGAAAGAATGAAAGAAACATGGTAAACAATCCATACGCATGATCTAAAGCTAACTAAAGATGAAATGTTTAGTGTTTCACATCTGGCCACAACATGTCATGTTGAACTTGACATACAGCCTTACACGCAAGGGAGCCCGCAGGATTTTTTGCAGGGGGGTGCAAACCCAGAGCCCCACCCACATAGCTCACCCCGCCCCCTGCCAACACAGCCCCGCCCAAGTCCACCCACCCAAGCCCCGCCCACACAGCCATTCCAGTGTCCCATTACTTGGCTATTTCTCCCCATTTACTGTAGACACTGTTCAAATCTGTGTGCATACTGTGTTATGCTTTAGTTCTACAATGATTACAGGCAGTTGGATTTAAATTTACAACTTTTATTTCAAACATTATAGCCCAAACACTGAGACATTTACTAAACCTAAACAAAGCAATAGTCTTGCAATGAAAACAGACTTGGCATTAAAGCTTCTCTACTTTTGAAACTCACATTCAATGAAACGGCACTGAAACCCACATTCAAAGAAAATGCATCTGGCCAGTGGCAGGTTATTTACCTTTGAACTGTTTTCAAGCAATAGGCTCCTTGCACACCGTTAGGGCCATGCAAAAGTTATTTGATTTACCTGATTGTATTAATTATAATATATAATTGAATTATATCCGTTGTATTAGACAGCAACACTTGTATATTTCAGTGTTTCATCTACAAATTCAGTGCCTGCTGCCGTCAAAGAATAAATTGCCTAGGTTAAATTAAAAAATGGTAAGCTGGTATATTGCAATAGAAAATGGATGACAAGCTGAAAAACAGGTTCATAGTTATTAGGCATCTCATCCAAAGGAGGACATCCTGAGGACTGCAGCATACAAATGTATATGCTGTAGGAATAGAACCTCAAGCCTTTACATTAAGATGCAAGTATTCTACTTGTGGTGCTACTAACATAGCTTTAAAACTTTATACCACAATAGAGATACCATTTGCTAAACAAAATGGTTGCACATTGTAAATAGACTTGGCATGAGCAGCAGTGAACTTCGCTTCCCTTAAAACTCACAGTTCCTTGAAAATGCACTTGAAAAATCCACCTGCTAACTCTAACTTGGGCATTTCACTTTCTCTCTCTCTTACAAAGATACCACACCCTCAAGGCTTCACCCTTAGTGCAAGAAATCTTGACAAAGCCTAAAATAAATAGGGACAAATTATAAATATGGCTCTCAGAAAATTGCAAGAGTAACAGGATTTGTGTTAGTATGCAGTCTCATTATTTAGCAACTTCAATCCTTTTAAGAGGAATATGGGGCAAAAATCTGGACAGCTGAGGGGTATGCTACCTCCCTCATACACACACCAAACAATTCTGGTCAGACTTGAATTAGTTCTGGGAAGGTTGCACTGAACGGCACCGTGCTTGATCTGAAGTGGGTGAAATCCTGGTAGCTAGTGATTGCAGCTCAGCAATGTGGAGCATTAAAGCATTTTTAGCAGAGCATTGTTTCATCACTACCTATTGTGTTTGCACATAAGCTGTAGTCATTTCAAACATTTGCCTTTTTTATTACTACAGAGTACATTTACCCACCAGAGCTATTGTGTTTTGACTTCATTGTGGAGCTAGTTGTTGCAGGGCTTAGCTTTAAGTAAGGTAGCAATGCTTATTTACCATATACCATTAAAGCCACCCAACTACAAGTGTACTAACACACAGACACTGCTATAAGACACTGGTCTCCAATAAAATGTAATGAGCTTCTGAAAATACTGTAATCCCGTCCTTTTATTACAAATACTGTCATATGCATTTCAATACCCAAGGCTTATACATTATCTAGCTATGTAAATATTCTCTGCATGGCAACAACGAAAAGGCTTTCAATGCTAGCAATTCTTTAACAATATGCTTACTAAAGCTTACTTGCATATTACAATGTCCGACAAGCTTACTAAAGCTTACTTGCATCTTACAATCTCCGACAAGCTTACCTGATGTTCATTAAACCATGGCTACTTAAACAGAGCAACAGGACACTGATAGCATGCAGTTCCTGAATAATAAGAAGCATAAATCAACAGTATAAAAATCTGATAGAAAACCAGAACATTTTGCAAAATCAAGGACAGATGAAAAGCCACGGTCATATTTGTGATCTACCTTGGATGGGGGAATACTCTGCACACTTACTGCATAACTGCTTCTTGCCTTCCTTGGACACATCCCGAGCCACTACAATGGGGGCTGGGGTGCAATAAGTATGTCATAATTTGAAGGCTCTGACACTCCTACCTCTCAACTTCACAGCAAGAAATCTGGACAAAGCCATACACAGAACTAGAAGTGGGACACAGGCCCAAAAATAAGGCCAATTTTTAAATATTGCTCTTATTAACTTAATAGAGCAGGTAAATATTGCATTAGTACAAATTTTCTGAAGGGTATAAAATCTGAAACTCAAATGTCTGCCATTATTTTCTAACTTCAATCTTTAATGACTTGCCACTAATTTGCCAGAAACCACAATTTTATGAAAAACAGACCAAAATGTGATGCAAAAATACCTGTCAAAAAGGGACACCTTTTTAATATTAACAGTTAACTTGAAGCAGCTAACAAAATAAGAGCATCCACATGCATTTCTGATATAAAGGTAATCTACAACTGATCATTACAGTTATAATTGTAAACCCTCCACATTTTCTTCCAAAATTGCCATTTTGGAGGAGGCATTATTAGGGGAGAGCAACATTTTGAGCCAGAATTGGGGACAATTGAGATGTTTGGATATTCCTAATCTACAAAGTGATTTGCACGTACCTCTCAACCTCTTAATGCAGGAAATCTGAACAAGGCCAAATATATTGGGGAACATAGAAACACTACTAAAAATTGCTCTTGTATAAACTTAGACAGTCTTGCATTAGCATGCATTTTTCTGAAGATTATGACATCTGAAACTCAATGTCTGTCATTTAATGGCTTAATTCCTAAATGATTTGCTAGAAAACCACAAATTGAGAAACAAACCAAAAATAAGCAGCAAATATCTATTAATTCTGCAAAGATATGGACAACTGAGAGGTATAGTTCAACCGGGGCTGTCGAGTTTGCTACCCCCCCCTCACAAAATCATGGTCAAATGGAGCCCCCCCCCCTGCAGCCATTCCAATGTCCCATTCCTTGGTTATTTTGCCCCATTTACCATAAACACTAATGTGCATACTGCTTTACTTCTGCGATGATTTAGGATTTCATTTGAAAGTTTTATTTTGCATTTTACAGCACAAACCCTAATACACATCTGTTAAAGCAATGCAGTCTCAATGAAAATAGACTAACATTAATACTTCTCTGCCCTTGAAACTCACATGCATTGAAACAGCACCAAAACCCACTTTCAGAGAAAATACATTTTGCCAATTGCAAATATTAACTCTGGGCTGTCTTCAAAATCATAGGCCCCTCGAACATAACATACACATGTTCTTTGATACACCTTCCTGACTGTATTACATTATATTCCTTGTACAATACAGTACAGTTTTAAAGGGCATTTTAAATTTATTGTTTTGAAAAATTTTCCAGTAAACAAAGAAACAAAAAGCATCCACCAATGACAAAATTGCCCAATTCAGAACATTTCCATCATAACGTCTACTCAAGTCCACCAGTATCAGTAAAAAATATACACAATCTCTGTAGTAAAATCCACATTGAAGAAATCTGTAACTAATAGAGGTTGCTGCTAGCAAACACTTTGTCATTATTTAATCTACAAATAAAGTGCCCGTTACCCTTGAAGAATAAATTGCCTTTGTTGCATGCAGTAAAATGAAAAGCTAGTAATACCGCAATAGAGAATGGATAGCAAATTGTTAACAAGTTCATAGTTACTAGGTATCTTTGCCAAAAGGACTGCAGCATCCACCCCCTTTACAACACAAAAAAGCATCAGCAATGCATTTACCTACTGCGGGAGTAGAACCCACAGCCTTCAGCATCTAAAGCAAATACACTATCTGTTGTGCTATTAATGTAAGCAGACTAAACATAATCAGCACTAAACTTTTGCTCCCCTGCAGCTCTCAGCTCCTTGTAAAATCTACTCGACACTCAGCTGTATCTCTGAACTTTGCAGCACACGAAATCTGGAAAAAGCCGAAATTTATTGGGGGGGGGGCAAAAGGCCAAACAACAGGGACACATTTTAAACATTGCTTGTATAATGTTTGAAAGTTGCTAGAATAAAATGCTGCATTACCACCATACATTTCACTGCCACGTCTTGAACCCAGGGACCCGTGCAAAAGTCAAAGCAACATACCACTACGCCAAATCAGTTTTGTGAAAGAGGAAGACTGAAACTTTACCATTTAGTGAATTCAGTTCTCACCATAGCACAGCTGTCAACCTCTTAGCACAAAAGACCTGAACAAAGCCAATAATGGGTGACTACAACCACCAAACATTCAGTGAATTCAGTTCTCACCATAGCTCTCAACCTCTTAGCAAATAACACCCGGACAAAGCCAGTAATGAGAGAATATAGCCCCAAACATTTTCAGTGAAATCAGTTCTTACCATAGCTCTCAACATTAGCAAAAACCTGGATGAAGCCAATAAATACCTGGATAAAGCCAATAAATACCTGAACAAAGTCAACACTGGGTGAATACAGCCCCAAACATATTCAGTGAATTCAATTCTTACCATAACTCTCAACCCTAGCACAAAACCTGGATGAAGCCAATAATGGGGGGAATACAGTCCCAAACACAGGGATACATTTCAAATATCCATCTTGTACACTTAGAAAATTGCTAGAATAAAAGCTTGCTTTTGTTACCATACACTTTCTGAAGAAAAGAAGTCCAATATTTACATTTATTAACCAGGAAAGTCTGACTTTGAAAAAAAAGAAAGCTAATTTTTTTAGCAGAGGCCCAGGGAGAAACACTCCAGACAGCCAAGAATATCAGGCAACACCATACACTTTCTGAAGAAAAGAAGTCCAATATTTACATTTATTAACCAGGAAAGTCTGACTTTGAAAAAAAAAAAAAGCTAATTTTTTTAGCAGAGGCCCAGGGAGAAACACTCCAGACAGCCAAGAATATCAGGCAACAAGGACACAAATGCAGAAACCACAGATTTTATGAGGAACAGAAAAGGTATGAGGGAAAATCCTACAATATTTTTACAAATGGTGGTGGATAGGGAATTCAGGCTCTTGCCACTTGGGCCCAAGGTACAGGGTTCAAGCCTTATTCTCTACCCACCACCATGTACACCTGGGGCATTTTACACACACACACACACACACACACACACACACACACACACACACACACACACACACACACACACACCTGATGATGTCAGCCCATCTACGTTCCTGCGATGATGTCAGCAAGCCTACCCGCGATCTTCTTAAAGAAGAACGCACAAAAGAAAAACTTTGTTTGAAATGCTGTATTCAGCCGATTGCCGATTCCAATCACCAGCTGGATGACAGTGCTGGTACAAGCTGCCAGAGATTACTGCGGTACAGACTGTGACAGACATGCTATGTCCGTCCTGGAACTATTGCATGCTTGCTAAGAATTAAATATGGGGCTCTAACAAGCCATTTTGTTAAAATGCTACTCTCACACCACAGGCCTCTGACAGAATCTCTCTTTCAAAGTAAATATGGAGATAGACTGTCAAATGTCATTTCAACTTCCCAGAAAATACCATACATTGCCATAAAAATAGGTGCAACAGCATGGACACTGTCTAAAAAAAAGGGTGGTTGATTTATTTCAATTTGCTTGATTAACCTTTTTATGCATTTCTGATCAGAAGCTAGGTGCGCTATGTACCTTACTATCAGCACTTACCAATATGACCTTGTCAATTTCTTTTGCTATACACCAGTGGAACATCCCTGTAGAATCATATTTCTTTATGCTTGCATCCATGTCTTCCATCTGATCATTTCCTGGGATTAGCAGAGGATCATGTCTGAAAAAAAGGAATTCAATCCAGCATAATATGTCAAAAGTGGAATTCTACAGTTGCACCAGAAGAGATATACAAGTAATTGCTGAAATTTCTGCACTAACTGCAGGTTACTAAAATGTTTATACTGCATGGGTTATCATATGCCACTTATTAATGAAGGCATCTGCACTGTCACATTGTCTACATAAAAAAAGGAATGTGTTTAGATTACTTGCTTGATTAAAAAAAAGAATGACTATTTAATTCATTAATTAATAAAACACCATGCCACTCATGCCACTCTAGGGAATTTGTTAGTTTTTTTGTGCACCTCGACAATGATACCTTATCATTTATTAAACGAAGGTTGCTAGGTCCACAATATATATGGTACACATCATGGTGTTCTATTGGAGTCAGATAAAGTAACAGTGAGTGCAAATTTCAACTCCAGTGAAACAAAGAAGAAGTACTTAAAGAAGATTGCCTACAAAAGATTACAAACATCGGTAAATCATCTACATGAGTGCTTCTGTAGACTCCTGAAGGAAGACTTTTTACCCACATAAAGGGATTGCAGATATGGTCCTCTCTTCAGTTAATATCAAGCCAAGGAAGGGACGAACAAGCACAAATTCAAAGCTCTTAGATATATGGCTGCTTAAAACTGAGGCTCTTAAAAAAGTGATATGCAAATGCTGACTTTCTCAAAACATCAAAAGGTTAAATACCAAAAAGGTGACAGGTAAGATCACTAAATGATCCAACTGCCTACTACCTTGAAGTGAAAATTATACAGAAAAGGGTGTACAGTACAACTTCACCCCCAACCTCAAAAAGCAGAAAAGCTTAGCATTTCTATGCTAACATTGTTTTTCCTGTCAGTAGTTGTCATCAGCTTTTTGAAGAAGAGCTTGTGAGCTAACTTTTTTTCATGATTCTGTTAAAAAAAATACCCTAAGGCCTTGTCACTGTCTATATATGAAAAGAAACCACAGAGACTGAATGAAAGATAAATATATATATATATATATATATATATATATATATATATATATATATATATATATATATATATCTTAAAACATACTGGTACTACAAACAAACTTAGTCCTGATCCTTGTTAGTAAAAAGACAGCATTCAGTTACGTTCACTTTCCTGCAAGGTCAGGGGAGTCCTGACCTTGTGAAAACTACTCTTGCTTTGTTGCCGTTAAAGATAAAAATTTTGGGGGTAAGGACAACATTCCCCATTCATCTCTGAGCTTTGAGCACATTTTCACACAGCTGTTACCCAGCTTTGTTTCTAGCACAGGGAAACATCAACAGTACATCTGTGATTCCCAGGAGAACACATCCTCTGTGAATTTTTTTCTTTTCTCTGTTTGTTTCAAGACAATGTCACAAGATTCTTGAGTGAAGTTGAAGACTGCCCTGAGATAAAAAATGAGTTTTGCAGCATTATGTAGCTTTCAAGACTGTCGTCGCAACACTGCTGAGTGCTGTTTTTTCCTGAAGTTCTCCAAGCTGTACTAGGCATAATTTACCATGAAAGGTATTGTAATACAATGATCCAAGGTCTACCAAAAAATGTTGTCATGTTTATATGACTGACTGTCCTAACTGCTCTTGTAAAACACGATTACATGTACCATACCTTCATTAAATAAGCTATACTTCTTATAGTTGCTACATTATAACAACTAAATGCATGCAATCTTTTATTTAAGTTTAAAAAGCAGTTCAATGGTTGGAGACTGGCTTGAAGATTATTTTTCAAATTTGTTAGAGAATAATTACTTATATTTCTACAATTATTACTGGAGACACTTCAGTGTGAAAAAGCAGATGTTCACTCAATAGATTCTGTTTTTTTTTTTTTTTTTTTATCTGTTATCCACATTGCCATTTTACATTTAGTTTTTCTTATATTTACTGTCTTATATATTTAACATCCATAACTTTCATGTGTACATGGCAACAGTCTATGTTACAAATCACAATAATAAAAAATTTTGAAGAAATAAAAGATTTGTGACACTTCAGGTAAACTTAATCCAGCCATGTAATCACACTCAGTTATGAGCTCAGGTCACCGAGTTGTGAGGTGAGTCTGGGAAAGTATTCACAACTGTGTATACTGCTTAAATGTGGGATATAATACAACTGTTTACCTCACAATTATATTCTGAAGTGAACATGGCATTGTAGTTTTATCTAAATCATATTTTTGTCTTAAGAATCAGACTGTGACTTGTCACATAAGCATCCTGGAGTTTAATAATGTGTGCTCTTAATTATAAGAATTGTAAACTTAAGTTAATCTGGTTTTATTGAGAACACATTTCTGCATACATGAACAATTTTGTATTGGCTGATTCTTTAAATAAAAGCATACAAAGGAATTTGGTTTGTTACAGTCTTTCTCGATACCAGGTATTAACTAAGAAGCAATACTCTTGAAAAAAGTTAATAGTACTCTGAAATAAGAAGGCAGGTGGTAGTATGTAATGCTGACATGCTGTTTGGTTCTCACCGCCACCTGCTGAATACTGCATGATATTGCAAGTAGCACATAAATAGAATGCTAGACTGAAATTGAAAGAAATTGCAATACCAGAGTTTGTACACTTGGCTGTTATTCAAGCTGTGTATGCTGTGGGTACCACAGCTTGATCAGGCAAGTGCCATCATTTTCACTCCCATGTTCTTGTCATCACATATATTGCAGGTCAGGAAAAGAATTGCAAAACTCTGATATCGGTTCGCCAGCTGGTGAGTTTAGGGTGTTATTAAAAATCAATATGGGATGATACCAGTGGTGTAGCAAGCTAAAAATTATGAGTCTGAAAAAGTTATTCATTCTAGAAGATTCTTAGATAAAATATGCCATGTTAAAGTCTTTTCTTCGCATCAGTTACAAACAACTGGTTGTGTATCTTTCCCAATTTTACAATCTCACTAATGTCATACTCTGCCTCCTCAACTCTGTGCAAATATTATTCCTACAATGCCATGTAGTCTTAAGTTTTTCAACACATACATAAACACACGGACACACACACACACACACACACACACACACACACACACACACACACACACACACACACACACACACACACATGCTCACAACAGCCCCCCACACACGCACAATTCCATAAGGCTCACATAAATTAAGACTTTCTGGTTACTGAATCTAACAACAAGCTGTGTTATTCTTTATAAACTCAATGCAATATGAAACTTCTTTGAGCTGTACTATATATGATATCTTGTGACTAGCATTACAATTTCTTAATATACAGGTTAAGATATCACATGTAGTAGATTTACTTGTTTTACACTTGTTAACTGGTAGAGTGGGCTGCTCACATATCCAATTTTCAGCCATGTCCTAGGCTGTAAAGCAGAAACAGTATTCAAAATAGGACAAAAAGCTACAATTCAGTGAACTATTGAAGAACTGATACAGGATAATAAATGTTCTGACACAGAAGACACCTCTCAAGTGTACCTTACTATGAGGAACATTCTTCATTTTGAGTCTTACATAGTCCATGTTCCTCAATGTTCCACATTAAAAGGTCTATCACACATTCATTGTTAATTTTTTTAGCTAATAGTATTGGAAATAATACTGCAGCAGTGATCATTCAAACATCTACTGTTATGGTAAATTTACTTACACAACTGTACTATGTTTATCATATTGATCATTGCTGCAGTAGTCTTACCGCTATGTGTAGATTACCTTAGCTAAAGACATTTGGGAGGTGGAAGGAGAAGAGTCCAGAAGCCCCTGGAGAATGGTCGCAGCAAAGCTTGATGTAGACCTAGAGAAGGAATCAAGCTTATAGTGCTTTGTAAAAGTATGTACAGGGGACCAAGTAGCATCTTCTAGAATACTTCTAGAATCCAATCCTTTCCATAAAAATAAACATAGATGAATCCAAGGCTCTGATAGAGCAGGCCTTGACCCAGCCTGGAATACTTTTGTTGCAGTGAGAAAAGGTAATAGCCTGAGACAACCATTTGGAGTAGTCTGCTTTAACACAAGTTGACCTTCTTTTTATCTTAATAAGAAATGAACAACTAATCAGATTTGAAAGATTTTGTTCCGTCAAAACTGTACCTGAGTTGACTATAGACATCCACAGTATGTAACATCCTTTCTCCCTCAATTTTGAGTTCAGGAAAGAAAAGAAAGAGATTGAAAGTTTGGCTTAAAGTAAACTTGGATATCACTTTAGGCATAAAAGAAGGATTAGATTTCAGGGAAACTCTGTCTCTGTGATAAATGAGGTAGGGTTGACCATCAAAACAGCTTGCAACTCAGATACTAGTCTTACAGAGGATAGAGCAATTGGTAAAACAGTTTTCCATTTTAAGAACCTCAAGTCAGCCACATGAGCTGGTACAAATGGAGTTATTTTCTTGAAGACAAAATTAAAATCCTATGGAGGAGTCACCAGTTTCCTGGGGTCTCTTATGTAACACCTCTTTCAAAAACATTCTAACATGAGAATGTATTGAAAGAGGAGGTTCCATGGGTATTCATGCTGAAATGACTGATAAATGAACCTTGACAGGAGTAAGACAGGCTATAGTAACTCATACAAATATTGTAAAACCAGAGAGACACTAGCCCTGAATGTATTCCGGTTGAGATGTTGGCATCAACTAGAAAACCTCTTCTACTTGTGTGTGTGTGTGTGTGTGTGTGTGTGTGTGTGTGTATATATATATATATATATATATATATATATATATATATATATATATATATATTTACATATACATATATAGATATACATGAGTTTCTAGTAGCAGGCATTCTTGCCTCCATCAGTACCTGCTGTATTAAGACCCGATTATCCAGGCAGTCATTTGGACTTGTTTTTGGTTGGGATGTATCAAACACTCCTGTTCTTGTGTGCTGAGATTCATTCTGAGACAGACCTTGTGGTAATTGCCTCTGGCCAACTCCAAAAGAAGGGAGAACCACTGTTGTGTGGGCCAGAAGGGGCTCATCACAATGATCTTGGTGGATTTCTTCTGAATCTTCAGAAGTACCCTGGATATCAGTGGAAAGGATGAAAAAGCATACATGAACATTCCTGTCCAAGGAAAAGAAAAGGCATCAGTCTTTAAGGCCTTTCTGCATGGAGTCCTGGAGAAAACTTTGTTAGTTAACTTTTCAGACAGGAGGTAAAAAGGTCTACTTCAGGAACTCCTCACAGCTGGATCAAATCTTGGAAGACCCCTTGATCTAATTTTTATTCTTGAGAGTCTGCCCTACTCCTGCTCAGCTTCTGCTCTGACAGAATGTAATATGTCTGGAGAGTGAGATTGTGCTGTAAAGCTATATCTCAAGCTAACATGGAGAGCCTGCATAGGGGATAAGACATGGTTCCCCCTTTCTTGTTGATGTATCACATCACTGTGGTATTGCCTGTAACCATTTAAAGAGGTCCTGGGTACCAGAAATGATTAAGAAAATTGACTGCCTTGATTAGAGCATGCGTCTCTTTGATGTTTCTGTGCTTGCTTCTGTCTTTGTTGTCCCAAATATCTTGCACTTTTATTCCTTTTGATACTGCTCCCCAAGTGGAGTCCAAAGCATCTGTGGTGACTGACTGTCTTGCAGCAGGGAGGGAAAAGGGGAGACCTGGATTTAGGGATATTTGATGTCTCCATCAATCAACATCTCTTCTGACAAATCTCAGAAGTGGAATTTCAAAGGATAATGGGTGCTGAAGCTGGAACTAGAGAGACTTCAATCAGATGACACTGTCTCTTTCTCATGTGAAGTACCGTCAGGGGTATTATGAGTATTACAGATGCCATGAGACCCAAAGTCCTGAGGTATTCCCTTGCAGAGACTGAAGTCTGAGTTGAAAACCTCTGAAATAGATCTAGATATATATATATGTGTTTTTTATGTGGAAGAAAGGCTCTTTGAACTGAGCTGTCTAGCTAACACCCCAGGAAGACAATCCTGTGTGATGTAAAAAAAAAAAAAAATTCTGAATATTCTCTTGGAATTACAGCTTGTGTAAGTGATCTCTTACCTAAGAGAGACATTCCCACTTTGAAAAAGACTCAGCAAATATAAGCAAGTTGCCTAAATATGGAAAAATGTGGATATCCTGCAGCCTGCAATGAGCTATAACTGAAGCTAGACACTGTGAACAGTGTTGTTGTAGTGAATATTCCAAAGGGTAAGGCACATAACTGACAATGTGATACACAAACACACACACACACACACACACACACACACACACACACACACACACACACACACACACACACACACACACACAAAAACTTAAGACACACCTAAAGTCTGGATGAATAGAAATGTGATGATAAGCATTGTTTAGATTTAGATTAAAAGAGGAAAAGGGGTAACAGGTTATGAAGTGACAGCATTTTGAACTTGCGTACTATCAGAAATTTTTTTAGGAAAGATAGATCCAGAACTGGTCTCCAGGCACTTTCTTTCTTTGGAACCAAAAACATCCTTGAGTAAAAACCTTTCTCAAATTAGAAAGGAGGAACTGTCTCTGTTACTTCCCGAGACAACATGTGTTGAAGGACAGGGGGTAATAGAGGTGTTTGCTCTAGTGGATGAGGAATTACTTCCCGAAAGGGAGGAATTTCCTCCCATTGCCATCTGTAACCTTGTTGAATAATCTTCAGTACCCATTTGTCTGAAACTATCTGTTGCCAAGGAGAGAAACTGAGAGCCAGTCTTTCTGTAAGGGATGAGGGATGGCCATTGTAAAGGGGAGGGGGGCATGGTCCCTTAAATAGTCGGTCTGACTTGCTTGATGTCCTTTGGTTTTTTTTTGGGGGGGGGTGCTGCCTTCTTTTGTAACACCCTTGCCATTGCTTCTTAAATATCTGTCTACCAGCATTTTGCTGAGACTGTTTATTTTGTTTCTTGCCAATACTGGATGAGGGGGAAGAGACTCCCTTAGAAAATTTGGAAAAGGAGGGATGAAAAATCTGTGATTCCCTGAATCAGTTTATCCTTTTTTTCAACACATTTTTTGATAGCCACTGTCTGCAGTGAGTCAAAAATTAATTCTCTATACAAAGGAGAAATTGAAATCTCATTTTTAACATCTTATGGGAAATTCTGAGCACATAGCCAGGCAAGCTTTCAAAATACAGGACCAGTGGCTATAGCCCTGGAAGAAGTATCCACAGAATAATAAATACACTTTAAACAATGAGCTGTGACCTGTGAAATGGAAAGAACAAAACCATTCAAAGCAGACTTTCCCTCACAAGTAGAAACTGCAGGCAAAGCATTCCACATACTTTCACAATTAGAATAAATTTTAACATATGACCCTGGCAATTCAAAATTCTGAACATCAAAGGTGCAGAACCATGTTTATTTATTTTTATTTATTTGCAGTTGGTTTACCAGGATAGCCCATTGGGCCAATAAGAACCCGTTTTCAATGGAGTCTTGGGGAGAAAAGCTCCAAAACAAAGGTTACAAAAAGATTACAGCAGTTTACAATTTCAATCATTTGTAGGTTAAAGACAAAGCTTCAAAACAGTGGTAAGAAAAAGATTACAGCAGTTTACAATTTCAATCATTTGTAGGTTAAAGACAAAGCTTCAAAACAGTGGTAAGAAAAAGATTACAGCAGTTTACAATTTCAGTCATTTGTGGGTTCAAGACAAAACAAAGATTAAGCAGTTACAATGCAATTTTTAGGTTTCATTTTGTAGAAAACCAAGATTTAAGCAGGTGCAATAAACATTTTTAGGTTAAATTTTGTAGAAAAACAAAGCATTGCTGTAGTAAATATATAGTTTCTTGAGTGGAATAGTAGGATTAGAGAATTATAAGAAGTCATTACAGTTGGCTTATTATTTGGTGTCTGGTAATATATGATATAGTTGCCTGTAGGAAGTGGAGAATAGGCTATGAGGGTTTTTTTTGATACTTCTCATTCATTTTAACATCCATGTCAGGTGGGAAAGAATTGGAATTAACTAAATGTTTAGCAGCAGTTGGATTAACTAAAACTATACCTGCCAGGTCAGATTTGGGAAGACTATATAAAAACTTGAAATACTAATGAATCTTATATGATCTATCTGCATTTTTAGTGGCAGCAGGCTGACATCACAGAGATTGCAGGCAGTGACACACACATCTTCAGAAGGGATGGAGAACATTCTGGAAATTCCATTTGTAGCAACTGATATTATTTTTTGAGGGACTGAGAAATCTCCTCCCACTGAAAACACTGACATGTTCTAGGAACACTCTGAGAATGAGAATCTTCACAGGGAAACTAAGATACCATGCTCTCCTCTGAGTCTAAATCAGAAATCTGAGGAGAAAACCCTGCATTTGTCTTTTAATCTTCCAGTCCAGATTCAGAATTTTGAATCTCTTTCTGATAAAGAGTAATCCCTTTTTAATTTTATCAGAAACCATCTTATAAGAGCGACCAATAACCCAAATTAGACTCTGAGACAGACCTAATGAACTACTCCTGGGAAATTTGAACAGGAGCAGGCACGTTTACTATTCGGTTTCTTTCTGTCAGGAACATTGGAGCAAATAGATTTATTAATGGCAGCAGTGGCTTCCCCAGGGATGGGCACAACATTCTCACTAAACTGGGAAGTCTTCTCCACACCTTCTCCCAGGTCCAACAAGAGTGGCTATCCCTTACCCACTGGGGGACCCAAATAGCCACAGAGGATATGGCTGACCCCAGCCCACAGTGGCTGAAGTTGTTACATCAGCAGAATCCAGAAGAAAAGAAGAGAGGCCTGTGGAAAAGGCTTTGCCCTGTGGAACTGGCTTTGACCACAGCAATCACCCACCTGCAGCTCAGTCACTACTTCTGTAGTAGTAAAAGCTGTTTAACGTTTTCTTTTGTGGCTGGAAGAAGGACTGATTCTAGAACCAGCAGTTTGTTCACTGACAAGCTGTGAATTATGCCTCTTTCCTGGGGGAACTAAGCAGCATAAGCCAGTAAAAGTTCAAAGTCACAAAAGTCACTTTTTCCCAGTAAAACACAGTAAAAAAAGCACTTTAATAACTTTGCCAGCATCAAAATGTAAAACAAATACAGTGTCTCCACAGAAAAAATGGTTTTAAAATGTGCTTAACTATCTTTAAACTAACAGCAAAAAATTGCACTCCCATTTAAAAGTACAGTTACATCTCATGGCAGTCCATCAAAACACAAACTTCTAAATAAAAAAAAAACATAACTTTCCTAACCAGGAAAGAAAACTTAAGCAACAAATATTAAATGTGTAAGGTTCTTCCCAAAAGGGAAGTTGTCTGCCCAGCAGTGGATCAGCACAAGCAAACTGTTGATCTTTGAAAGCCATAGAAGAGTGCTCTGTTCAGCACCAGGAAAGCTCTGAAGGGCTTGGCACCCAAACCAGTCTGACTGCACAGCTTCAGCTGTCTAATCGTTTGGACTTGTGAAACGTGCCCTGAAGCTTTGAAAGCTGTCCAGCTGTTATATCTGTGAGAGGATATAACCATAAGGCTAATGCAGTAGTGATCAGAATGATGAAGATCTCATTGCCTCATAGAGTCCTAGGAAATACAAGGCAACTGACTCACAAGACCATTTACACTTTGGCAACACCAACCAGCATATAAGAGACTGAGTAAAGTCATAATACATCAAGCCTTTCCTGAAGGTATAACAACTTTAAGCCAGGAATCATCGTGGGTAGGAACCTCTAAGGATTTTCCAGTTACTTAATATGCCTTGAAAAGTGCAACATGAAGGGGCACTTTACTCAATAATTGGTCTAATTAGGGCTGCATAGAGAGGGGTGATAACTTATTTTGTCCTGCTTGACACTGCTACATGGTTGCCAAAGGAGAAGGAATTATCATCCCAGATACTAAGATTGCTCACTACATTTTCATTTTGAAGTGGGGCACTGGGTATACTGTATGATAAGGGAGAGAGCTGCTTCTCAGTTATGACAGTACTACACCTCTTTGCATTCAGTTTGAGCCCTTTTTCTATACAACACTTGTTTACATGGATTAGTTCCTGCCATAATAGGATCACAGGTGTATACTAGGCTAGTGACCACTAGGGCCCTTATACGTCTAATCAAAAAACCCAACTGTGATCCACACATTTGGATTTATATAGGGTTGATTTAAAGACTGCCTCTGTCAATCAGAGACATAGGGGCCATATCAGATGTGAATTTCCAATTACCCATCCATTGGTCCAAGTTGCACTTAAACAGGATTAGGGGGGAACTCTGCTTTACATGGATGAGGAGCCTGTTCCAGTGAATAGGAATGAGTGGGTATTGGATTCCAAGATGGCCGCTGACTAGTCTAGTCCTTACTCTCTGAGCTCCTCACAGCTATTTAACTTTTGTTTTTTTTTACAACTTTATATCAACCTTTTTCCTCAAATTTTTATACTAAAAGATTTTATAAATCTTTTTCTACGCATTTGGATTATTTTTTCTTCTGGACTTATTATCCTGGGATTTATTTTACCTCAGAACATTCTTGGTCTCTCTGCTGCTGGGACTCCTACTGCTCCAGTCTGTTCCTGGTTCCTGGTATCCTGTTGACTGCATTCCATTTCTGGGCATGGCTACAAAATCTGACTCCATGGAGACTCAGCCTACAAAGGCCAAATATACTTCAATGCTCTCTCCTGAAAAAGATTCAGGTTCAAACAGACTGAAATCATCTAGACAACCTACAGAAACTATTAATGTAAGTAATAAAGATTTAAATGGCTCAAATTTCCTTTTAGAAGAACTAAAAATAGCATTAAAACCAATCCAAAGTGCTATACAAAACTTTTCAGAACAGTTTGCAGACTTTAGTAAATCTTTAAAGCAAATAAACGATAGTATTGTTACTATTGAAAATAAAATCTTAGCTTTGGAAGTTAAAACAGACTTATTGGAAAGTGACTTTAAATCTAGAGATAAAACCATTTCAGATTTACAAGCTAAAATATTGGATCTGGAAGCCAGGAGTCGAAGAAATAACATCATTATTCGTGGTTTACCTGAATCTTATGACAATAAAAACTTGTTATCTGTGACTAAAAATATCTTTGAAACACTGTTAAATTGTGAAGCTTCTTCAAAATCTATAATTGTAGAGAGCACACAGAGCACTGCGTACAAAGCAAGATTCTTCTACACCAAGGTTAATTTATACTAAGTTACTAAACTTTCAAGACACTTTCCAGATCCTAGAAACTGCTAAAACAAAGAAACAATTCATATGGAAGTCTCACAAACTATCATTTTCCCAAGATCTTCCTGCACAGATCAAATTAAATAGACAAAAACTAGCCCCTATTATGCTGACTTGATAAAAGAGGGATTAGATTTGAATGGCTTATCCTAATACCTTGTCTTTCACAGCTAATGACAAAAGATTTGTATGTTCAGATCCTAAAGATGCAAAAGACATTTTTCTTAAAACATTTAAAAGCTTCCTGACACTGTATCTTAATATTCTACTGTTAAAGAACTACAATAAGGTTTGATTTTTCATTTCTTTACTCTGACAGTATTTGTGTTACATGATTTGTAATTCTGGTGTGACATAATTATATTAGCTTAAGAACTTGTCATGTAATTTACACATGATAGATTTGGTGTGACAGTGTGCAGTGACAGGATATATGCTTGTTAGATTTGTGTGGATTAATAGAAGCATTTAAATTGCTGTATTTACTTTTTTCTCTTTCTATCACATATGCTTGCTGTGTAAATAGATAATATGTTAATTTTACTACAAGCTTTTGAGTTACAGCCTTCTGTGTAAGCTAAATGATGTTTGGAGGGAAAAACATTCCATCTCAACATTCTAGCAAGAAAATCTTCCCCTCAGAGTTCCAGCTGATGCTCTGCATGAACATGCGCACACTACAGTCTCTCTGAGATGGATGGTGATGTCATCATTTGTGAGGAAAGAAGGACAGTTTCAAATACACAAGTCTGCTGGTTTTCAACAAGTATTCAATAGCGCTAACTTTTTAATAGATCTGGCTATTATTTAAAGTGTTTTCTCTTCATAAATGAAGGTTGCTTTTTAAATTTAAACAGATTCATGTCACATAATATATTCAGTGACTTTTAGTGTGTCTGCATGACTTCAAAGCAAGCTGCTACTTTCATAAAGCAGAGTGAAAATGTTTCTGGAAACAAATGAACAGGTTAGTTATCTATATTAAAATTCTAAAGGATGTGTAAGGAAATGAACATATTTTCCTATTCAGAATATTTTTTCATACAATATTTTATATTATACTGAAGTGTTTAATTTGACAAATGTTACAAAGTATACCTGTTCATATGAAAGTTTCATGTTCTTTCTATTCTCTGCTCTCTTTCTTCTCAGAGGCTGGATGTGATATTTATGATTAGTAGTTTATGTTTAAGAAAGCCTTTACTTATTTGAAAGGTTTGAAATAACTATCTTTAATATGATTAGCTGAATCTACCTGTATATATTTAAGCCCTTAGATTTACTGCATTTAGCTTGCTTGTTTCTGTTTTAATTAGATGTTCAAAATGTTTACTTTAAAAGCCTTGTCTTTTCATGCTGTTTTGCTATGTTACATCTATAGCTTAGAAGAATAGTATGGCTACATAACCTAACAGAGTCATTAGTAAAATATTAATATTAATTAATTAATTAATATTAAGTTACTATTTAATAATATAATTATACTTTATTCATGTATATTAACTAGTGTTAAAAACCTTACAGCTTATAATATTTCATTTTGAATAGTTCCTGTACTACTATTATCTAGTTAATAGATGCATCTCCAGACTGAATTGTTCTTCATTTTGAGATATGGTTGCTTGGTAGTTGTTTTTTGCTTTATTTGAACTATAACTAAATACTCATTCTACAGGTATTAGTGCTTTTATCATACTAATGGTCATGTTGATTAATGAAATTATCACTAAAGTACTAAAGAAGGTTCAGTAGATAGTGCATGACTATTATCTTTAGTTCAGTAATGCTATGCTTATTTACTTATATTATAATGTTACCAGTTGGTTTTGTTATACTTATATATGTTATCTTACATATCTTTCAGTTTTAATTGTATTACTTCTTATGATAGAGTGTTCTAGTTAAGCAGAGTGTGATTTATTTATTATTTACTTGTTTCTCTTTCTCTTGAAGTACTTGAGGAAATACAGTTAATCACTATAAATTTCGATTTAAGGATAGGAGCTTTAGATTAGTATTAGAAGTAGGGATTAAGCATGTTGGACGTCTTGAAATTAGTTAATTTTGTATATATTTTTAGTAGTATTACTCGGACTTTATGTTATGTTAGGCTTCCTTTGAGTAATTTGTATTCTAACTTGAGGTTATTATTATCTATAATTACAATGTTTTTTTTATGTTCTTCTGCTCTTCCTTTTTCACATGGGGATTGGTGGGTAGGCACTAGGGTTAGGATAAAGGTTATTATTATACATTTTATAGTTCTTAAAAAAACTTTTTTCTCTTTTTTTCAACAAATGTTATTTGATGACTTGCTTGAATACTTAAAGACTGTTTTTTCTTTTATTTTTTTTTCTTCTTCTTTTTAATGTTGTGTTGGATTTGCACCTTGAGTTCACTTTTATAGCATCAATAATGATTATACTTGTAGAATATGCCTGTTGACATAATTTTAGATTCTTGGAATGTCAGAGGCATTCAAGATAAAGCGAAAAAGTCACTATTATTTCATATGATCTTTAAATCACAGGCTAACATTTGTTTTATTCAAGAGACCCATATTTCACGTATTGATTGGAATAAAGAGTTTAAAAATGGATCAAAAGATTATAGCTTCAGGTGACTCATCTAACTCCAGAGGTGTAGCTATAATCATTAAACAAAAATTCATTGGGAATATTATTGATGAGAAATTTGATGATGAGGGAGGTGGTGCTTATTTACTGCTTCTATTGCTGGTTTGGACAAACCCTTATTAATTTTAAATCTATATGGCCCATGTAATTCACAACATTTGTTCATTTTAAAATTTACAATATTCTTGCATCCTATAAGGATCATCATATTATAGTGGGTGGTGACTGGAATGCAGTTATAAACCCTGTAATTGATCGTTCCGCTCCACTGGCACCTATAATCTTCAATCTACCCTGGCTATAAATGATTTGATGACAGAATATAATTTAATAGATCCCCTCCGCACTGTTAAAAGTATAAACAAGAATGACATATATACTTATTATTCTAAGTGCTATCATTCGTGGTCCAGATTAGACTTCTTTCTAATTTCAGATTATATTTCAAAATATATTGTGGACTTTACTACAGAACCCAGATTCTTTTCGGATCACTCAAGAATTTCACTAAAATTGAACATAAAACCCAATATCAAAAATAAAACTATGTTTAATAAGTGGACCTTAAATAATAACTTATTGTCAAATGAAGATATTTGCAAACAAGCTTCAGAAATCCTAAATGAAATGGTGAATAGTCTTGAATCATCTGACATTCCTTATGACATACAATGGACTGCATGTAAAGCAAGATTAAGAGGTTTATCTATTAGTAAAGCTGCTTTTTTCAAAAAACAATACTTTAAGAAAGAGGAATTCTTAAAATCAAGAATTTCTTTGTTGGAAAATCATCTTAGTCTGAACTATGATGCTACTTTAGAAAAACAAATTTTTGATTGTCAGAAAGATTTAATTCTGCTTCACCAAAATAACCTCTCCTTAGCTGAACAAAAGCTACTTGCCTCATATTCAGAGTGGGCCCAGGTTCCATCTAAATTGTTAGCGAGAATTATTAAAGTTAACTTCAGAAATCCAAATATTACATCTTTATCTTATAATAACAGATTATATAATACTGATGAAGAGATTATTCAACTTTTCACCTCTCTTTACACTGAGTTATATTCAGGTTCTTCTAATTCTGTTAAAGATAATCACTCAAAACTCTTTTTAGACTCTTTGCAGTTCCCTAAACTTACTGACAATCAGCAAAAACTACTTTCTACCCCTATATCGGTACAAGAAATCTTGGATTCAATAGATAATCTTAAATTGGGTAAATCTCCGGGACCTGATGGTTTTACTCCAGAATTTTTCAAAACTTTCAAATTGGTAGTTCTTCCCTTTCTATTTAAAGTTTACAATCACATAAGAGTTAATGATATCTCAGATATTCATTGGAACACATCCAAAACCATTCTAATTCTAAAAAATAATAAAGATAAATCTGACCCAGTAAATTATAGACCCATTTCTTTAATTAACGTGGATATTAAGATTCTGTCATCTATTCTGGCTAACAGATTGAAACGGATTTTACCCTCAATTATCTCATCAGATCAATCAGGTTTTATGTCTCAGAGACATGCTTGGGATAATACTCTATCTTTAGAGACTATACTTCATCTCATTAAGAAAAATCCAAACCCTATATATGCTTTGATTATAGATGCATCAAATGCCTTTGACAGAGTATGTTGGAACTTTCTATTTCAAACTATGTTATGTTTTAATATTCCCTTATTCTTTATAAATTTTTAAAAGTTTTATACAAGAATATGTTTACTAGACTATACATTAATGGTCAATTTTCTGCTCGATAAAGATCACTAAAGGAACAAGACAGGGTTGTCCATTGTCCCCTTTTCTTTTCAACATTTATTTAGAACCTTTGCTATTGTTTATTACTCAAAATACTTTTCATAACATCCCTAGAATTCTTAATACTAATATTCATTTCTCTGCTTTTATGGATGATTTAGTAATCTACTTTCAAACTCCATTATCTGATTACAGAAAAATAATGAATTCTATTGATTATTTTTCTTTGGTTTCCAACTATCTTTTAAATTCTACAAAAACTCATATTTTTCCCTTAAATCATTTAGCACACAAATCTTTTTTGTTTCCAGACGATCATTTTCAGTTTACTTATAATATAAAATATTTAGGAATCAATTTAGAACACAATAATAGATCTTCCTTTCAAAATAATATTAATAAATTATGGAACTCTATATTGTCTGATATGGACAGATGGAAGCATCTAAACCTTTCATTTCTTTCAAGGGTGGCCATTATTAAAATGAATATTCTGCCTAAATTTCTTTACCAATTCTCATCATCTGATCAGATAATTTCAAAAATTTTTTTTGAGTCTGTAAATAAAGCTTAGGCAAAATTCATATGGTTCCCTAAATCTGTTAGAATTTCCTATTCTAGATTGGCATTTTCGAAGGACAAGGGAGGTTTGAGTTTACCTAATCTTTATCTCTATTATTTGATTGTCTCATCCAATAAACTTCTTACTATCTCTAAATTCAATAACACTTCTTATCCAAATCACTCTTTATGGATAAAATTATGGTATAATTATGTCATTTCTAATAATTTAAATCCTGAAGCTATTCCCTTTATCTCTCTGGATAGTTTATTTATTAAAAATATATCTACAGTATTTAAACAAAAGATTAGAGATTTCCAAACCTTACTCAAAATGTGTAAACTAGAAAAGATCTCGCACCATGTTCAGCCAATTCATCTAAACCCAAATATATTATTGGACAATAAACTTTTGAACTTAACAAACTATCCTTTAATTAAAAATCTAAAAGTAGGAGATGTTTTGAAATATCTTGACTTGCCTTTATCTGACTGGCGTAAGTTATTGAAAGTAAACTGGAATTACTCACCAATTCTTACACAACTAAGAGCAATAATTAAAAACAGATTTGTATGTCTGGTCCTCATAGACTCACAATTGAAAAACCTTAACACGATTATCAAAATACTTTCATCATCTGATAAAATGCTCTCAAACTCATATAAATTAATTAATTCTTTAATGATGGACCACAACTGTCTTTTATCTAATGTTTGGTTGAATTATAATTCCCAATTGTCAGAATCTCAGAAAGTCCTGGCTATTAGACACACTAAGAAATTTATCCCTTTTAAAAAATTAGCATACACACAATTAATGATTAATAATGATGCCTATTTTACCCCAATCAAATTAAACAAATTTAACCCAAATAAGTCCCCTTCGTGTTCATGCTGTTCTCATCCCCAAGCAGACCTCCTTCATATTCTATGGTATTGTCATTTTTCTCACAGATTGTGGACATCTTTGAAAGTCAGACTGCAGAAAATGGGATATCAAAAATCCACGTTGACGTGGGAATTTGCTATTCTACATATTCCATTGATTCGTCTTTCAAAAGTTGATATTCATGTTATCATTTTTATTTGCTCATTACTAAAACTTTATATAATACAAAATTGGATTGATCGTTCTAAATTAAAATGGGTTACTTTCCAGAAAATGGCTTTTAAATTTATTGATGCTCAAAGATACTTAGGTGGGAGTCCAAAAAAAAAGCTGTTAGAAAGGTTGTGTTAGAAAAGGTTCTAAACATACTAAATAGTTAATGTTAAATATTTTTTTTTTTTTTCTCTCTCAGGTTGCCTAACTTGTATATAGTGTACATATGGTGTATGTTTTATTTCTAAATAATTTATCAAAATCTCAGGAAGGTTGTTATCACTAGATGAATTGTTATATGTTCATTTATGCCTTCTTGTTATGTATAATCTTTTAATTGTCTTGCTATTCATATAATTAATAAAAAATTTTTTGAGAAAAAAAAGGAATGAGTGGGTATTGGGAGATTTCACAAATGCATAATTTGCAGTCATCTACAAACTTAATTAACCAAATGTCCAAAGTTCTAGTCTGAAGATCAGAGAAGTTAATGCCAAAAAGAAAGGGTCCTAGTACTGAGCCCTGGCACATGCTACTAATTACCTTCATATTTTCTGGAGAGGCACCTGCAATCTTAACTTTGTTGGCTAACCACATAATGTATACATCTAATTATAAACACTTAGATTCAAAGATTCAAAGAACGTTTATTGTCATTTAGTAAACACAAGTTCTACCTAAATGAAATTTCGAGTGTCAGCTCTCTTACAGGAAATAACAAAAACTAAAAGACAGACATGACAGATATTAAAGAATAAAAAATAACTATAGTACAAAAATAAATATCTAGGTAGCTGACACACATGCTTGTATACACTGTTTATATACACTGGACAACACTGACTACTAGATGATTAACACATGAAAAGAAAAGTACACTATACACAGAGGTGAGATTGGGTGATATTGCACATAAGGAAGTGATTGGAATTGCACTTAAATGAGAATATATTCATTTTAGTATACAATAAATAAATAGAATTACTGTATGTAAAACAAAAGAAAAAGAATGAGAGCTTAACAATCTATTACAGTTTTGATACATCCAGATTTACGTCTGCATTAATGAGTCATTGCAGTTGGATAAAAACTGTTCATGAATCTGGAGGTCCTGCAGCAGAGACTCCGTAACCTTCTACCAGATGTAAGTTTAGTGAACCAACCATACATGGGATGAGAAGTGTCACTCAGTATTTTGTGGGACCTCTTTTTACATTAGCATGCTTTGGCCAGATCCAAATAAACTATGTGAACAGAATGGCCACTATCAGCAGCCAGTGCGACCTTCCTGAAAAAGTAAATTAAACTGAGTTGACAGGATCTCTACCTGACAAAGACAAATTAATGTTGATCTAGCCTGATAATGTTTTTGAAAGCATAGTTTATGAGATCAAACATGATGTCAGTACAGAAGCTGAAAAGGAAGGACTTGTAGAACATAATACAAGAAGAACCCTTGAAAAGTCCTCAGAAAATTCCAACCATTAAAGTAATGAAGGGTGTTTATGTGGAGACTGAAGCTGCTTGAGCCAGCTACACTTTTGGTACCAAATGATAGTTTCAAAAGCTTTTATAACACATGAAATGGCACATAGCTAGATTTTATTGTCTTGGTATAATGAAAGACACTAAAAACTTCTATGTATCTTGCTAAGTTGCTACCAAGATGTTCAGGCCCTTTGAGATGGCGCAGAAACTAAACATAGTGAATTACACAATAAGACAAACTAAAGAGAAAGAAAAAGCCAGAGCAGATATTGCATATAAATGAGTTAAAACCATGGAGGGAAGCACATATAAAGAAGTTATGTTCTTACCATAACGTTCCATGTGGAGTGTTCATCTCGCCTTTGTTCTTACACACGGGTTCGGAGCCGATCCTCGGCTCCGAGTCGGCCGCATAGCAAAGCTCTGCATCTAAGAGAAGCTCGAGACCAGGCTATATCCCACAATCCTCCCTGCCATTACTCAGATCTAGTTTGCAAGCAAACCAGAATAACAATAACCCTGAGGTGCTAAGGCTACATACTGCCACAAAAGAAAAAATTTAGAGACACCATCTCACTGACAAACCAACTAGGGGTAACGAAACGTACCCGGAAGAGGTAAAGACATGTGGACCAGACTCTAGTCCTACCCGTTCTTCCAAACCGTGAGGGAGGGAAGGGGGGGAATGTAAGAACAAAGGCGAGATGAACACTCCACATGGAACGTTATGGTAAGAACATAACTTCTTTATGTGAGAGTGTTCAATCTCGCCATTTGTTCTTACACACGGGTAGCGTCCCTAGCTCCGTCACCCTGAGTGACTCATGGAAGAACATTCCTGAGCACAGTGGAACCAAAGGATGTCCTGTCTTTGGAGGCTTTGTCAACCCTATAATGAGCGATGAAAGTATGTGGTTTAGACCACGTGGCTGCTGCACAAATCGTGTCCAAAGGCAGGCGAGCTGCATGAGCCAAGGAAGTGGAGATGGACCTAGTAGAATGGCCTTTTGGTTTGGTGGGTAAGGCCTGATTTGACTTAGAATACACAAAGGCTATACAATCAGTAAGCCATTTAGAAAGCGTCGTTTGTAACTGCCATGCCCTTTACATTGTCCGCAAACGCAACAAAAAGTTGATCTGTTTTTCTGTAGTCTTTAGTCCTGTCTAAATAAAATCTGAGTTGTCTGTGGACATCTAACTTGTGCAACATATATTCCAACTTGCTGGTATGGTTCTTGAAGAAAGTAGGGAGTTCAATGGACTGATTAATATTTATGACAGAACATACCTTAGGAAGGAAGGACGGATTTGTTCGTAAAGAAACTCTATCTGGGTGAAAAATTAAGTAAGGCGGTTTAATAGACAGTGCTTGCAGCTCTGAAACTCTCCGAGCTGAAGTTACCGCTACAAGAAAAAGAGTCTTCCACGACAGAAATTTCAGGGGGCAAGAAGAAGCTGGTTCGAAAGGTGGTAGCATTAGTTGTGACAACAACAAATTTAAATTCCATGGGAATAAAGGGTCTCTGATGGGAGGTCGAAGATGGAAGGAACCTTTCATAAAAGCTTTACAAAGCCTGTGGGACATAATAGAAGAACCGTCCTCACCAACATGGAAGTTGGATATGGCAGTCAACTGCACTCTTAATGTGGAAGTAGAGGCCCCTTCATGGAAAAGGATGGAAAGAAATTCTAGAATTTTATGTAAAGGAGCAACCAAGGGGTCCAAGTGTTGACTTGATGCCCAGTACACAAAGCGTTTCCATTTACTGTTGTAAAGTTTTGTGGTGGAAGCCTTATGAGAGGCAACCAAAATGCGCTGCACTGCCAGAGAAAGAAGATCAGACCTGGCTAGGCGGGGAAGTGGAGCAGCCAAGCTGCTAGTTTGAGGGATAGAAGAGACGGGTGAGGAACTCCCGACGAATGTGTCAGTAGATCTGGTACTGGGTCCAGGATCCAAGGTTCCTCTGTTTGATGGGCTCGAAGAAAGGGGAACCATATCTGTCGAGGCCAGAATGGGGCTATGAGTATAATTGTCCTTTCCAGATTCATGGCTTTCTGGAGAAATCTGGGAATCAAGGGGATAAGTGGGAATGCATATAGGAGACCCGGGGGCCAATCGTGTATCAGTGCATCCCTGGGGACATCCCCTGGATGGGGTAGAAGGGCAAAATAGCTTCTGCATTTGGTATTCATCGGGGAG
Source organism: Protopterus annectens (assembly GCF_019279795.1). NCBI lineage: Eukaryota > Metazoa > Chordata > Ceratodontiformes > Protopteridae > Protopterus > Protopterus annectens. Next base: position 82,386,604 of record NC_056748.1, on the reverse strand, counting down.
GCGAATAGATCGCAGCAAGGCTGGCCCCATTTGCGGAAAATTCTTTCCGCCACTTGTAGTTTGAGGGACCACTCGTGAGGTAACAGGATGGCTCTGTTCAACCTGTCCGCAATGACGTTGGATGACCCCGGGATGTGCGCTGCTATCAGAAAGCGACCCATGGACTCTGCCCATTGCCAAATTCTCATGGCCTCTCTGCATAATGGGTAAGATCTGGTTCCCCCTTGTTTGTTTATGTACCAGACTACAGACATGTTGTCTGTCTGAACTGCTACTGTCCCTAGAGGTAGGAGGGTTTGAAAGTGTTGCAACGCCAGGAACACCGCCCTCAATTCCAGAACATTTATGTGCAGGTTGTACTCGATGTTGGACCATTCCCCTTGGACTGTTCTTCCCTGAAAAAGTCCCCCCCACCCTATCAGGGAAGCGTCCGTGGTTATAGTGGCTGTCGGATTTGGTAGAACAAATGGACGACCCATAGTGAGATCCTGGCTGGAAACCCACCATGAGAGGTCTCGCTTGCAAGAATCTGTTATCAGGATCTCGTACTTTAGGGGTAACTGTTGGAACGACCACTGCGTGAACAGCAGCCATTGGAGGAGCCTCATGTGCAGCCTTCCCATGGGAATTGCAATCAGGGACGCTGCCATGAGTCCCAAAACTTTCAACACCAATTTGGCCGGGGCTTTCCTGCATTGCAGCAGAAGAAGAACCTGTTCCTTGAGGGATGAAGCCCTTACTTGAGGAAGCTTTACTAATGTTAAACACGTATTTAGGTCCGCTCCGATAAATGAAATATGCTGTGAGGGCAGTAAGACAGATTTTTTGAAGTTTATGGAAATCCCTAGGTGGGAACAAAGGTTGACTGTATAGTTTCTTGCTTGTATGAGGAGACGCTCGGTGGTGGCAGTGAGGAGCCAGTCGTCCAGATAGGGAAACACCCGGAATCCTAGACATCTCAAGTGAGATGCTACCACTGCCATGCATTTGGTGAATACCCTGGGGGCTGAGGTGAGCCCAAAGGGCAGGGCTCGAAATTGAAAATGACTGACTCCCAGCCGGAAGCGCAGGTGATCTCTGGACGTTCTGGCCATCTTGATGTGGTAGTACGCGTCCTTGAGATCTATCGAGCACATCCAGTCATCCTTCTGTAAAAATGGAAGGATCGATTGAAGCGTGACCATCCGGAACTTTTCCTTCTTCACGAAGGTATTGAGATTGCTGAGATCCAAAATGGGTCTCCAGTCCCCTGTCTTTTTCGGAACTAAAAAGAACCTTGAGTAAGTTCCGGATCCTTTTTGGTCCGCCGGGACTGGCTGAATGACTCTTTTTTTGAGCAGCTTTGAAATTTCTATTGCTGCTTGGCCTCACAGACGGGGTGGCACATCTGGAGACCTTCTTTGTTGGGGTGGAGTTGACATAAGGGGTATTTTGTATCCTCTGGTTACAATGCTTTTTACCCAGGAGTCTGAGGTGAGAGTTTGCCAGGCCTGTGGGTATAAAGCCAAGCGACCCCCGACTGCCTCCAGAGCAGGACAGTCGGGCCCCCATTCAGGAGTGCTGGAAAGGCTTACCAGGGATAGTATCCCTGTTGCCTTGGTTCTGCGGACCCCCTCTGCCGCCGGGGTGGCGTCTTCCATGTCTGCCCCCCACTCTGCCTCTGGGGGGGGGGGTTCACTCTGTGTGGCCTGGAAAGATCCCTGAGTTCTACGGAACCACATTTTTCCGCCTCGTTGCCCTTTGGGGTACGGTCTGGATGGAACGGAAAAACGGACTCTGACAGCAGACAGAGTCTTTCCTTCCTGCTCACACTGAGTTAATGTCTCTTTCACTTTGGGCCCAAAAAGAGTGGCACCATCAAAGGGGGCATTGGTGAAAGAAGACTTGAAGGCTTCCGCAAAAGAGCACAGCCACATCAAGGATTGTCTTCGTAGAGCAATCGCTGAAGCTGCGGCCCTACTCGACCCTTCAGCCGCATACGAGATGAGCCTCATGGACGAGTTCACTATGGAGGTAAGGGTGTTAAGTTGTGCTGTCACCTTATCTGAAACAGCAGCATCTGTGTTACCCTGGAGGGTATCTCTCAGCTCCTCGATGAGATCCCTCTGTAGTCGTGTAAAATGTGTCAAATAGTTTAGCGAACGCATGGAAAAAGTCGCTGAACTAAAAACGCGCTTCCCGTATCTGTCCATAGTCCTAGAACCCTTATTAGGAGGATGAACAGAAGAGGAAGACTCCGACATCTCCTTTTTAGTGGCTGCAGCCACCACCATAGCATCAACGGGGACTCCTTTTGTGAGATAGGTCTTGTCCTGGGGGGCAGTAATAAATTTACTTGGCTTTTGAGGGACCGGTTCCACTGTGTCCGGTGTCTCCCATGCCCTTCGAGCAATTAAATCTATTAACTCATCGAAGGGCGGAGTAACCCAGGAGGTAGAAGGTTGAGCACCAAATGCCTTCAGCAACACCGACTCATCCTCAGTGGGGGCTAGGGACTGCCAATCACCCCTCTGTTTTAATATCTCCAAGATGTCCGCAAATAAGACATCCTCAGAGGGTGATTTTGGGGACCTCTCTGACTCATCCAAGTCAGTGTCAGAAGTTAGAGATTCCTGTGGGGAGTCTAAGTGCCTCCTCTTGCACAATCTTTTCCTCGGGACCTCATCGGAGGGGGATTCCGGTGAGGCCTCAGAGGAACAGGGGGCATCCTCTAGGGATGGCTGAGACAATGGTGCTCCACGCTTTGGATGTGTCATGGGAACAGAAACAGAGAGCGGCTCCTTAAGGGAGGGAGAAGACGCGTCCGATGTAGTGGTTGTCTGTGTAGACAAAACCTTCCTCATAAGGTCAAAAACCCCTGAACCTCGGGCCGAGGACTCCCCCGGTTCCGAAGAACATGGAAGAATCCGAGACACGGGGCCCATGGGTCTCGACCCCGAGGACGGAGCCGAGCCGATCTGCGCCGAGGCCCCGAGAGGGAGAGTCGGAACCGAAAGGTCGGTACGACTCTCGGTCCCGGAACCAAGGAGAGATCGTCGACTCCGCGACTCACCTATCGGTTCCGATGGAGTCGAGGTAAGTGGTGTCGATCGTGCAATGGACGGTTTCAGCACCGAGGGCTCCACTACCATCGGCTCATCCTCTTCTGGCTCCGAAGACTGGATGGGTCTCGAAGGAGGATAAAGGAAGGCCTTCTAGTTTCAACACCAACTGGGAGGAAACTGCAATCAATTTGGAAAGGGCCGTGTTCTCCATAAGTTTCTGCACGACACGATCCACATCAGTATCAGATAATGGTCTGGAAGATCGGGTCGAAGGGGCCGAAGATGGCACCGACCGAAGAATAGACGGTGGCGGTAGTTCCGACACCGGTTCCAAGACCTGGGGCTCAGTGAGAGACAAACGTTCAACGCTCGGCCCCGAAGTCTGTGGAACCGGCGAACGAACTCTAGAAGATGTACTCGGAGCCGATGACATGGGCTCCGACATCTTCGACCCCTTCGAAGACTTTGAAGCCTGGTCAGACTTGTCCAAGGCCTCTTGGAAGGCAGGCTTAAGAAGCCCCCTATCAATAAGTTTCCTGCGTCTATCTGTCATGACCCTCCCACTGAAGGAATGGCAAATGGATCAATCCTCTTGCAAGTGGAGAGGGCCAAGACAGTAGACGCAGGAAGTGTGGTTGTCAGTGATGGACATTTTCTGTCCACACTGACACCTTTTGAAACCACTGTTTGCTTTCTCAGACATAACTTAAAAGAAGTGATAGTTTAATTTTAAAGGAATTTACAGTTAGGAAGGGGTAGGCCCCAAAGGGAAACCTATAGAAAAACTACCTATAAAATACACACAAACACACTATAGTATATAAAATATAAATATCCACAAAAAACTATAGGAGAATAATAACTTTTTAAAGAATAAAAAGAAGAAAAAAAGACTATCTTATCTGTTGAACTACTAATCTCTGGTCCGAGCTCTCTGTAGCGATGTGACCTGTTGCAGCGGCAAGCTAGATCTGAGTAATGGCAGGGAGGATTGTGGGATATAGCCTGGTCTCGAGCTTCTCTTAGATGCAGAGCTTTGCTATGCGGCCGACTCGGAGTTGAGAATCGGCTCCGAACCCGTGTGTAAGAACAAACGGCGAGATTGAACACTCTCACATAAATGAGTTAAAACCATGGAGGGAAGAAGAAGCTTGTGTTAGCCAGAGAGTTGGCATGGATACCAATAGAAGGGTAGTTGGGAATTTTATATCTACTGTTCAAATATACATTGCAATGTCTAAAGCCCAGAAGGAAGATAAAAAAGTTTTTAAAGATTTTTTTTTTTTATTCTGATAAACAAACATAGATAGAACAAATATAGACGGAACAAATTTAATACAGCATCATAGTGAAACTGTGCAATGTAAAAAGATACACCAAAACTGTAAAGGATACTGGAGCCCCAAAGAAAACCAATACATGAAGAAGTGAAAAAATGCTTAAAGTAAGAGATGCTGAGGAATCCCAGAGTAAATGGAGCACTTATTGTATTGTACCCTAAGCTGGAAGGTTCCATAAGATTTTGTAATGATTTCCAAAAACTGAACAATATATCCAAATTCAACATTTGCCTGGTAGATGAGCTCATAGAGAGGTCAAGGAAAAGCAAGTTTTTGATCACTGTAGATTTAACCAAGTGATATTATCAGACTTCCCTCATGCCTGACGCCAAAGAGAAGACAGCATTATCCACCAGTTAAGTTTTTGTTTCATTTTCATTACTCTTTGGACTTCATAGACTCTTTTCAAAGGTTCATGGATAAAATTTTAAAACCTCATGCCAAGTACTCAGCAATGTACCTTAACGAAAAAAATTATTTATTCAAATTGCAAACAATATTGGACTCTTTAAGATAGGCAGGAAATTATATTTTTTGCTGCCAAAAGTTATATGACTGAAGTCAGATATGTGATTGGGATAGGGGTAATGAACCCCAAAAAGACAAAATAAAAGCTGTCAAAAATATCTTTTACCCACTACCAAATAACAATTGAAGTCACTACAAAATAACAAATGAAGTCATTGTTAGGACTAGTATGTTACTATGCAAAATTCACACACACACACACACACACACACACACAAACTGCACTTGTTATTGCATTTGTTAACTAGGAAAGTCCGACTGGTTGCAAGACTCCTTTTCAGTGGACACCATGGGGAAAACGCTCCAACAGTACAATGGCAACATTAATACAATGCCTGAACATATTCAAATAAAAGTAAAAGAAAAGCTTATGATATCAGGATTACAATGGTAAAGTCAGTCAAGTGCCAAAGCTTATAGCAGTGAAAACAACTTGAATTAAATATATTGAAAATGGTAGCTATAACATGCTAGCTCTGTTAGAAATGCTACATCTAAAAAAATTCCAATCCCTCCACACCACATGCTCCAGAGACCTCAACCTCATTACCACAATCAACAGAACATGCTGGAGGGACAGGTTCATAACCCAGAGACTGCCCATTTTATGGAATAGACTTCCCATACATGTCGAGCAGACCATCTCTCTGGTCCTCTTCAAGAGAAATCTTGAGTGGATGGGAAATAGAAAGTTCACCCAGGGGATCACTCCAGTGGCTCTAATTGATAGAGGCACTGGGAACTAATGTCGGGTGGCACAATGCCAGGGCACTTCTATGGGCTAAGCCTGTAAAGGCTCCAGAGCCATTAGCCTAGTACACACCTGTGAACCTATAAAGTTAGGGAAAGTAAAAGAGAAAAAAGAATAGAAATCTTTTTGGTACAGATATCACGGCTCCTACTACAGAGAGTATTAGGATAGAAAATTGATTATAGAACATAAATAAAGTAGGGATGAGTTCTAAAATATTTGGATGTCATCAACAGTAGCATAGCTAGAGGCAGGATGAGAGGGGCAACTGCCCTGGGAGCAAAGTGTTAGAGGTTGTGATTGGCCATGCATCATCCTGACTGCTCTTTTGTGCAAAACAGACAGGCTTTTGAAACCTGATATTGCATTTGTCGTCAAACCTGACCACTATAGTGCTTTGTGTGTGGTGTAAGCTGTAGCAACAGTTTGCTATATTTGTAGCAAGCAGTTTGCTACAGTTTAAAAGAAAAACTATTTTTTTAATCTAAAACCTGAGTGACATAGCACTCCATGCAGGCAGGAAATAAACTGTATCAACTGTTTGCTACATTTGTAGCTAGCAGTTTGTTACCATTTAAAAGAAGACATTTTTGTATTCCTAAAATGTAAGAAAGATGGTAAGGGGCATGGCACAGAAATGGGACCTGAAAGGCTGGGGCAGGAAGGACAGGGTGTGAAACATGTTGTGTATCTGGCTTCCTGTGTGGTGTGCCAGTAGTAGGAAAGGACTTTTTTTTTTATTTTGTTCTTCTCTTGAAGAGCTGGGGGGAGATGGTCATGTGGATTGGTTTGGGATTATCTGCAGGAAGTAGTATGCAAGTTTTGCCAAAGTCCTTTTTTTGAATCTAATAAACTTTTGAAATCAAAACATGAAAGGCTAATAATGGTGACCCAAGCAGTGGGCTGCATGTACATTGGTTTACAAAGTTTATAGAAAAACTGGGAGAAACAGATAAATGTAGGTGCCATAAAACAAAACTGGAAACAGTTGCACATCTTGTTGCTGGGTGTGATACACTCATGGCTGAAGGTCAGTTCACTGAAAAGAACAATAGTGGCAAGACTGGATTGTTCAAACACTACAATAAAGAACTAGCTGAAAGGCATTGGAAGCATGAACCACAAAACATTATTGATAATGTTTACATTTATATCACATGAGATTAACCATTACTATCAGTTCAAAAAATTAATGCAAGAAAACCTTACATAGTAGTCCAAGGCAAAAAACTTAGCTTAGATCATTGAAACTGTTACAAATAGCAAGTATAATGTCTTATTTATTGATGAGACACAAAGTCATAAAATACCTGGATTTACAAGCAGAAAAGAGAGGAACATGGAAGAAAGATACCCAGACAGTTCAAATAGTAGTAGGAGCAACAGGACTAATAAATAAACTTATAATTCTACTTTAAAATCTTAGCAATCTATGTAACCTCATATGAACTGCAAAAGGAAGCAATTCTGGGTACATTGAGGGTGCAGAGAAGAGCACTCTTGGCTAACATAAAAGACTGAAACAATACTCATTTTATGAACACTAATTGTGCCCTGACACAGGAATGGGATCCATTCCAATCAAGCTATGTAAAAAGAATTAAACATCTGGAGAAGCTAAACCAAGATATACCCCTCAGTAACTTCTAAACATTTTTCTCCTTGATCCAAAATCCCTGAAATCCCAACTTATGGAATGGTTTTGGATATACTGGCTCAGCTAAGAGATTACAGTTGTATGAGACATTTTTTTTCAACCTTACACAGTACTTCTGTTTTTCCCCACAGTGTCTTGCTGTGGAGTTAGTACACATAAATAAGAGAAATGTGGGGAAACCCCTCCCTCCAAAAAATGCTTTCACACTGATGCCACCAGCAGTTTTGGCATACATGTATCACAGAGTTATGCTTCAAGATATCATAAGGAATCTTACATATACAGGTGCGCGCGCACACACACACACACACACACACACACACACACACACACACACACACATACACACACACACAAAGGTATGTCCACACAGAGACAAATAGAGACACATAAATACACATACACACACATGTGTGCATGCACACTATCTCACATACACACAAACACACACACTCACAAATATAT